>NC_073303.1:356569490-356804490 GCF_027595985.1 Sorex araneus
GGCCCTCGGCCGCCGCGCCCGCGTCCTCCTTCTTGTGGCACAGGCCGAAGGCGGCCGCGGCGGCCGGGAAGGTGTAGGGGTGCGGGAAGAGCCCGCCGCAGCCGGGGAACTTCTGCAGCACGCCTCCGAACGAGCCCTTGCTGGGCACCGGGATGACCGGGTAGCTGCGCGGGCCCTTGGCCGCCCCGCCGGCGCCCGCGCCCGCGCCCAGGCCCGCCACGCAGCCGCCCCCCGCGCCGCCCCCCGCCGCCCCGGCGCCGCCCCCGGCCGCGGCCACCGAGAGGCTGGCGGCGGCCGCCGAGAGGCTGGCGGCGGCCACGACGG
Organism: Sorex araneus; assembly: GCF_027595985.1. Taxonomy (NCBI): domain Eukaryota; kingdom Metazoa; phylum Chordata; class Mammalia; order Eulipotyphla; family Soricidae; genus Sorex; species Sorex araneus. Next base: position 356,569,815 of record NC_073303.1, read on the forward strand.
CCGCCTCCTGGAGGGAGTCGTCGTCGTCGTCGAAGCGCGGCCGCTTGTGATGGGCGTGCGGCGGGCCGGCCAGCTCGGCCAGCGGCGGCGGCGGCGGTGGCGGCGGGGGCGCGCCCAGCAGGTGCGGGCCCAGCAGCCCCCCGCCCCCGGCCACGGCGGCCGCGGCGGCCACGGCGGCCGCCTTGACGGAGCTGAGCGGGTGGCAGGCGGGGTGCGCGCCGGGCTGCGGCAGGGCGCGCTTGCGGCTGCCGCCGTTGAACATGGCCTTGACGTCCTCCCAGGCGAAGACCAGCTCGTCCTGGGGGCTCTTGTCGGTGAGCTTGAGGTGCCGGCGCCACGAGTTGAAGTTGGCAGCGTCCGGCTGCGTGTACTTGGCGTCGGGCGTGCGGTGCGAGTGGAAGATGAACTTGTTGGGCGAGAAGTACATGTTGCAGTAGCTGCACTTGATGCATTTGGCGCGCGAGCTGTTGTAGCGTGCGGGGATGAAGCTGCCGCGGCAGCCCCAGGCGCACTCGTGCGACACGTCGAAGGCGAAGTTGTCGGGCAGCTTCGGGGGCCTGTTTTCGCCCAGGAAGGACTTGCACAAGCGCTCGGCCTCGCGCTTGGTGATCATGCCGCAGCGGCGCGAGGAGATGGGCATGGCCCCGGCCCGCCGCAGGATCTCCAGCTGCACCGGCGTGCACTGCACGCACGTGATGCCCAGCGCCACGCGGCGGTTGTGGATCTCGTTGTAGCTGAAGTTCTTGAGGAGCGTGTTGGAGATCTGCGCCAGGCACAGGCGCTCCTGCCCGTCGATCACCAGCGACACGATGGGAATGCCGTACAGGATGACCTGGCCCACCTGGTTGGGTTTGAGGTTGGCGTGGCCAGGTCGCGGCTGGCTCAATGCGTCAGGCTGGAAGGCGCTTGATGGCGAGGCCAGCAAGATGTCGTTGGGCCCCGGCAGCGGGCTGGAAGCCATGTCCTCCGCGGTGGAAGCCCGGGCCGCACCCTCGGGGTCTGCCTGGGAGACTGGAAGGGAAAGGAGAAAAGCGGTGACTCAGGCGTTCTTGGTCTAAATCACTGTGGGTTGAGTCGCTGCGAAGGATCCGCAACTCTCCTGCTTAGGCTAAACCGTGGATAAAAGACCCAAGCGTCAACCACTAGGATGTCCACCTCAGTGTGATGAGGTTCGCTCTTGGGCTGTCCCGGGATTTTGGAAGCACTTTAATTCCCTTCTACACATACCAGGTTGAGTAATCACGTTTCTTGAAAGCAGCCAATTCTCACAAAATGCAAGGCCTTCCCCAGTGCCTAGACACTTCTAGAATAAAATATCCTTCCTAGATATCAGGAAGTAACGGCAACAATTACAACACGGAAAAATTGTAACAGCAAAGATAATAAAAGTCATCGAAAAGTGGGATTTGGCCACTGAATTAATTCCATTTGCGCTTGCTTGAAAAATAAATTAATTAAAAAAAAGAAACCCTTTAAAAAGATTTTTTTAAGTGGTACCTGTGGTTTCCGGGGGAAAGTTCAATAGTGGTTGAGCATAGCTCATTAAACCCAAATGAAACCCCGTTCTTCCCAATCTCTGCCATCAGGTATTTTGAACTTAGGGGTGAGGGGAACAAGTTTTTAAAATGTAGAAAACCATACGCATAAATGTACTGAAACAGACCACTTTACTTTGTTTTTCACAAAAGCGACTTGCTGAACCTCAGGAGTGGTTCTGATTTCAGATAAGTAGCTTAAAATCACAAAGTTGCAGAATTTGTAAACATTAAAAAAATACAGTTTGGTCGCATCATGGATGTCCAGCAAAGAAATAAACGGTTGCGGGGAGGGTCTTTATTGGCAGGATTTAACTGTAAGATACAAATTTAGTTGTAAAAGGAATGAATCCCTTTCGGTGACACTTTTGATCCTCATAGAGAACCTTATGTATTTAAGGGGAGATGGCCTGGGAGATAGTTAGCTGGCAAGGTATAGAGGTGGAAGCCCTGTGAGCCTGCAGAGAACAGGCCTATCACCCAGGGTCAACAGGATACCACAATGGGGGGAATATCGAATGAACTGAGAATACAGAAAATGCACCCAACAGAAACCTCCGTGACAAGGCTACTGAAACAAAATAAATAGAGCAACTCATTGTGTAGGAAAACAATCCATGACCTTCCCACCAGACCTGTCCCTGTGCCTCAGCTACCATGGTTTTTCGCCCTGAAAACTCACCAGAGGCCAAGTACACTGGAGTTTGTTATTGTAGCGAGTGCAGAGGACACGCTCGCCTATGACCTCACCCAGATTGTCCTACCCTTGGCCTTTCCTTGCCCCTGTGTCATCTATCCGCAGCCTTTGCCCCGCTGACCCCGATATCCTCAGCTCTTTTTGCATGGGGGAGCTCCAGGGAGGGGAAGCCCAGCTACCCTCCATACCATCAAACCTAACGCGAGCCCGACCAGTCCCTTTGGATAGATCCGACGATATTTTCAGCGGGGCGGGGCATTCAATGGCCGCTCCAGGCACAGCAACATCTGGGTCGGACATAACCTGCCTTAGTTGGGCCCGAGGGCCCTTCAACGCGCATTGCCCTCCCAAACAAGTTTCGCAGAATCGGAAAAGCCCAGGATAAGGAGAACTCTCGCTGCGAGCCCCGCGCCGCCACCACCGCGGGCCTGGCGCTTTTTGGAGTAGGGGAGCTGGCTTTGCGTTAGAGACCCGCAGCCTTCGCAGCGGAGACGGGCCTGGAGAGTCCAGCCTGAGGGGCCTCCAGGGCGACTGCAAGCCTGCCCTCCCTCCCCGAAATTTGAGTCAGAGTCGAGAGGCACATACAAGACGTTAGATTAGGCCTTTTCTGGTTTTTTAAGGGCTGGAAGGGACGAGATCGCATTAAAAGTTAGTTGGACGGAGAAAGCGCGCTGCGAAGGCGACTTCCCCTCCGACTCACAAGCTAGCGACACCACCCCCCAACTTAATTCTCCGGACGCCCCAGACAATCTGCATGGAAAGGGGACCACTGCCTGTTCCACGGAAGCCCGAAAATCCCCCCACCCCCACCGGGGCGCGCGCGCTGGGGGCCGGGGTCGGGGCAGGGCAGGCGGACACGACAGTACCTGGGAACCCCTAGGTCGCTCTACGCGCGACGCTGCCGACCCATCTTCCGAGGGCGCTCGGAGGCGAAGCATCCAAGCGGGTCCTCGAAGCCAGCGGGCTGGACTCCGGAGGGTTCCGCGAGAAGATGCGGGTGTTCGCGGGCTCGGAGGGCGCTCGAAGGCGGCCGGGAGGAGCGCGGAGGAGCAGCAGGAGGAGGCCTGGCTGGCGGCGGGGCGTCCCCGCCACCACCGCCGAGCGTGCGGGTGCGCGGGAGCCCGCGGCCAGCGAGCCCCAGGTGGAGAGCGGTCTGACAGCGCCTTTCTCTGTCTCTGAACTCGTGTCGGACCGAGGGGACGCCACCCAGCGGGCAAGGTGACGTCACCGTCTCCCTGACACTCCACATTAAAGAGCTGGCATGTTCCGGGGAGGGAGGGGGAGCTGGAAAGCGAGAGCGAGCCACATCAAGACGGTCTCGCAGCAGGCACGAAAGCTAACACCTCACCGACCCGCCGTGGACAACAGCCTTTCCAAGCCCGGAGCGAAAACGCCGCAGTGGGACCGGACCCCGCAGAACTCTTGCGCAAGCATCCCAAGCTGGCACTGAGTGGCGGAGGCCCAGGATTCCAGTAATTCCAGTAGGACGCCTCTAAACGGACCGTCTCCTTGTTCCATATTCTCCCCTCCCCTTATTTCTCCGAGCCATCCTCCTTAACGCAGGATCCCTCAGGGACAACGTGCAGACCGGCAGCCTCTCTGTGTCTCCGAAGATACAAAGCCACAGTCGGGGGAGAGAATAGAACAGTTTCAGGAAACACAGTTGAAAGGGGGGTGGGGTGGGGATGTGGGGTGGAAGGTGGGGGAGAAGTCTCTCCATAGGGCGCCCAATCTGAAAACTTGAAAGGAATCCTGTAGACTGTTCCCACTTTAAATACATTGGTTTTGCAGGACAAAATACAGGGTGAATGGCACCCATCCCTTGCTTTAGATTGCATGTATTTAAGGGAGGACCCCGAGGAGTATGTGTGGGCACACTTATGTCAACTTCACTCAGAGTAGTTCTCCAATCCATCATACAGGGCTGGGGAGGCCACCCGAACACAAGAAAATGCAGTTCCCAAGCCTGGCCCTCTCTTAAGCAAGTTCCGCACAGGAAGTCAATGTCTTAGGTAGTACGGAGGACAAGTCCTTAAAACACAAGACAACTGGGATGGGAATGAATGCTGGCCCAAAGCGAGGCAACGCACAAGCTAGGGAAGAGTTAGTTTATTGCCTCCAAATGAACAAGCTCTTAAGACTCTAATGACTAATTCTCATTTGTAAGAAAAAGGAGAACTCCATATTGAGAGACCATCCTAAGAAGTAGGGCTGCAGGGTGTTAGGCTGGAGGCCCTTTGCATATTTGTTTTTTCAGAATACATTTACGTTTTCTATGGCTATCTAGTGAAACACAAAGGTTTGGAGGTGGGAAGACTCATGGAAATGACAGAGCAATTTCCACTGACCCAGAAACCACCAGACACTGTCATCAGCAATGCCCCCAACAATGAACTACTGTGAACACATGCATGAAATGTGGAATCTTAACACTTTATCAAAGGTCAATACGACCCAGGAGAGTCCACCAAACAGACAAATGGGGGCTTTTTGCTCAGACTTCATGGTTGCTTTGAATCAACATGTTCAAAAGCATCCACAGAACCATGACCACTGAGTTTGAGCCTATATTCCAAGAGGCAGGGACATAATATTTTTTTGGCCTCTCTTCTAGTTTTTAACAGTATTTATGGCTCAAATTAGGCTCAATTCAAAGGGGCTGAGGTAGAAGGCACATTTTCTCCAATGCTGCCGTCCAGAGGGCAGGAAAAGTCGCGCTTTATGCCTGCTCAGTCCGTTTGTGAAAAGAGCATCACTGCCATTCACAAAAATCCTTCCTCAAGAAGCCTGGAAACCCCATTTTCTTGAAGATATTCTAGGTTCTGTTCTAAGGTTCTGTTCTAGGTTCTATTTTAAGGTTCCTGTTACCTTCCCTGCCTTCCTTCTGCTCCTGAGTTCCCACAAAATGAGGTCCCGACTTGCTGTCTATTCCTGGAGTCACTGAGAAATTTGATGCCACAAAGGAAGTCTGAAAGTGGGACCAAGTTGAGAATGGAAAAGGGAAGAAATGGAAAGTCCTATAACTTCCTGTTCCCTGGGAAATACCTGGCTATTACTGGGGAGGATACAAGGGGATGGGGGTGCTTTCTCTTTGTTAGGTGGTTCTTATCACTTCCACCAAAGTCTCCTCTTCCCTTACAGACCCCCTACTAATAACAAAGGACATCTTAAAAAAAAATCTTTCTCTGAAAAGAGAAGTGGAATGAATCTTTCTCTGGTTTCCCCCATCCCAAATTACCCTAAGGCATGTATTCATACCATAGTGATATCTGTAGCCAACTCTTCATCAAATCTTTAAATATAAATATTCATATACTACTTTGGTATGGTATCTACCTGCATTATAAATCACCTTACAAACTTATAGCCTTATTTTAATACAAAAAGTTCCATGGATAAGAGAACTGTGTACTGTGTAATATTATATAAAATGCTTTTTTTGATACAAATAATTATAAGGACAGTACAACTTTTTCCCCCCAGTACATCTTGGATGCCTGTTTGAGCAAGCTCACCATTTCTAGTTTTTGGAAAGTGAGAGTGGAAGACAAGCAAGTTCAAGCAGGTTTTCAGTCCCCACCTTGAACCTGGGACTGGACAGAATCTTTAGATCCTCTTCAGTCTCTAAACATCTTTCCGCACCCACTGCTCTGGCCCGGGGACTTCCCCGAGGCTTGTATAAGTCTCTTGATGCTGCTCCACGTCCTCCCATTTGCTCCCCTAGACTAGGGGTGCCTGCTCCTAGTCAATTCCTGTCCTACACTCCCAGACCCTGGCAGGCACAGGGAGGAGCCAGTGGTGGCAGGAGCCGGCGGGTCGGCCGAGTTAATCAATGCTTTCCTATTCGAGCTGACATGCATTTTACACGTCGGGACTCTCCTCAGCCGGCTAATTGATTCAAATTGTTTTATTGGTTAAACTGGTGTCACCCGTTTGCATGATGTATCGCTGCGCGGAGGAGAGCATTTCCACTCTCATCTCCGTTCCCGGCGGCTGCGGTTCACCTAGGCCAGGGACAGGTAAAAGGAGCCGAGACATCGGACCCAAAGGAAAACCACAAACCAAGCTGCCTGCTCTGGACCTGGAGAGCCACGCCTCGATGCAGACGCACGAGGTCAGCTCGGCAGCCAGCGTGGGGCTGGGGATGTGGGAGGGTTTTCAGCCTTAACCCTTAATAATGTCCTAAAGAGAACCCAAATTTGCGCAGGGCATCCGGCTTCAGAAGCAGCCTGATTTCCAGATGTGGGGGACTGTTCTTGGGAGGAGAAACCCGAGGCCAAAGCCAGGGAGGGAGCTGTCTGCAGTACTGACACTATCGCTCCCTCCAAAGCATAAGGGTTCTTAGGGAGTTCAAGGCTCTTTCAGAAGAAGCTTCCCAGCCTGTAACCTTTGGTACCTTACCTGGGACTCTGGGCTGGAGCATCCTGTGCTAGGGTTAAGAGTCCTATCCTCACCCCATCTCCCCAAGGTCATACTTGCTTCATCTCCATGAACCTTGCAATCTACTCATGTCTCTATCTCCACTTCTGTCTTTGCGTTGGCCCAGAAAGATCTTTTGTATAAATTCATTATAATAAGAAACACCAGACATTTCTTCTCCTTCCATCCCTTGACTGAATATTTGTAAAACAGAGTTACAGATTAATAAAAAACCACCTATTCTCTTCCTATCATTTCTTTTAACCGATTCTTATTTCTTTTTCTCTTTTTTGGGGGGTGCTGGAGGGGGTAAGGCACACCCACCTGTCCTCAGGGCTTCTAACTCTGCTCTCACCCTTTTGGTGGGCACAGGGATCCATATGAGTGCTGGAAATGGAACCCGAGATAGAACTCTACATGCAAGGCAAACATCTTACCTGCTGTACTATCTGCACTCCCACATTCTTGTTTCTTAGGCAGAAATAACACTGTTTCTATGTTCTGGCATAAGTATTTATATGTTACATAGAGCAAAGAAGAGTTTGAAAATAAAGATGCATGAATTCCCCATCCCCAGTTACTACTCCCCACCACCTCCCCCCACAACAGTAGAATTGTTAGGGACAGAATAGTTACAGTGCATCAGAAAATACATGGAACTAGAGGTAGATAAAATGGGGTATGTTTTCATCACATACAAGCCATGGAACATCGTATTGATATCTAAACTTCTCAAGCCCCACTTCATTTTCAAAACAGGGACATTGAAATGTAACCCACAGGGCATTGTAAGAATTAAATAAGATAATATACGTAAAGGGTTGGCACCAGTAGTCCATGGTAGTCTGTGGTAGCTTTGAAAGTATATTCCTTAGAAAATGGGAACAAAAGTTAAGATTTACAAGATATATTAGATTGGAGCTCCAGAATAGAAGACAGGAAACGTATTTTACTGTAGAGGTGAGTAGAGAGGAAACCTGCTTTCCTAGAGGAACTTTAGTCCTCTTCATAATACATCATCCTTTCATAATTGACTAAGAGCTTATTTTGTATACAGTTATCAAAACCTCAGTGTTTGCTTAATCCATTTAAAATAATCTGATAATAAAAATTCACAACAATAATGGTCATAATGATAATTATTGTTGATAGATTTTAGTTATTTCTTTCTATGCAGGGGAGCTTTCTACAACCTCAGGCTGCATATTTTTTCCCTGCATAGCTCTAGCTGGAGTTCTAAGAAACAAATGAAGGACCAAAAGCACAGCAAAAACTCACTCATAATGGATGCCAGAGAAGAAATGAGAAAGGCCTCTGAGCATTCTAAGACTGCCTCTCAATCGCTGACTTATTCTAGAGCATTATCCATAAACAAGAACCAGTTGTCATGGGATGAGAGCACAGAAGTAGAAGAGCACATACCTAAAAATTTAAGCCAGAATTATGGAAGGAAAACAATACATTTTCTAGGACTCGGATCCCTGCCCCAGTATCCCTTAAGTTCCCCATTCACCAATAATTATGGGATTCAGGGAGAGTCCTCCTTACTATTCAAACTATTTTGTGAGAAATTGAGACTTTAGGACAAGGAACCTAGACTTAATACCCATTATACAGAGAGAAACAATTCTTAAGAAGAAAACTTGCACCTGAATAAGGGGCAAGTTTATTCAGAAATAAGAAAGAGGGCTCTAGCACCTCACAGAGTAGAACGACTATTGGAAATGCTTTAATTAGGTTTTCTTTTCTTTAATAGGTCATTCATATTCCCAAGCCCTACCAAAAATTCAAACACAGCAAGGTATACATGTGCACATAGGATTTACGTGTAACCCTAAAATACAGAATGGAGAATAAACTTATTTGTCATGGTGGTTACTTGGCAATTATTAGTTGGTCATGATAAAATTCAAAGGCCCGCAAAATACTCAAGGGCATATTTAAGTCCACAAACATACCTGAAAATATATACCAAAGATGGAGGGGCATTGGTGCCAGGAATAACCCACTAGGTTCCCTCTAGTCCCTCTTGTCTCCTGTCTCTATTTCTGTGCATGCACACACATATGTACCCGCCCCTCCATTCCCCTCCCCTTTATATTGGGAAGGAGGGGGGTCTTTTGAAATGAAGGTGGTCCCAGCTGGAAAACCCCAGAGCTCATTTAGATCACATCACTTCAGGCTTTTGTCTCTGCTCCTGAATAACCTAGGCCGCTGCAACAAAAGGGCAGGCATCTACATGGAGTTTTCACTAGCAAAAGATGCATCTCAAAGATGCTGCTAGAATAATGAATAATGAGGCAAGATGCTTGCCTTTTTTATTGCTACTCCCAAAGAAGGGAAAGGAGAAAAGGGGAGAAAGGAGAAAGGAAAGTGGGGCCAGAAATAGAGATTGTGAAAGAGAAAAACTAGGCAAGTAATTGAGTGGATTTATGCAAGAGCCTTTAATTGCATAAAAACTCCAACTACCACCAAAAAAAATAAGAAATACGATTTGGGCTTATTATGGTTATTATCTTTAAATTAGCTATATTGTTTCAGGTAACTAATTTAAGACATCACTGAGGCTGAAGCTGCAGAAAGACCATGAAGCAGGATCTTTAAAAGCTTGGATAGGGGAAGTGGAGGGGTGGGAATAACAGGGGGGATAGATATAGATTGTTGAAATGTCACAAGAGAGAAAATGACATACATAGATATACATTCATCATTTATCCAGCTGACAATGGTAGCAGGAACTGGATTTTATTTCCTAGAGAAATGAAAGCCTTTTATTCTTTTCCTGTTCATTTCCTCCTATCCCTTTCCCTACCCCACCCCCATTTGAAAATGTCGACTTTGCTATCAGGCTCGATCACATTAGTGAACACACTATTAAACTATCATGTGCTCTCTGGCTGCCCAATAAACATCAAACCTTTAGCTTTCCTCCTGCCTGCAGTCGTTAACTCAATGGTAGCAAAAGGTGAAATTAGACATTAGTAAAATAAATCCCAGGGAAGAGGGAGGGAGAAATCTGAGCCACTGATTTTATTTTTTCTGGACAAAAAGAGCAACCAGTGAATACTGAAAGTATTAAGAGAATTTTCAATTTTTGTGCATTTAAAAGTAGTTTTAAAGAACAATTTCCTTCCATGGGGTTAGGGTTGAAAGTGAAAAAGCATAGCTAACCAGACCAAAGGCAATGCCAATCCCAAACTTTTCCAAGCTGTATTATGATATCATCAACAAACTCTTAATGTTGGCAAATAATTAAATTTTCCATCTTTTAGAACTGTGTAACCTTGGGTGTCTTAGAAACAAATTGTACAAACAAACCATGGAGATGAGCACTGAGGGTTTCAGAGGAGATATAATGAACCAACTTTAATTACTAACTTGAAATTAAAAATGTAATATACAGATTTAAATTTATTTTCACCTAAATTGTGTATAAAATTATATGGCTTTTGCAGGCTAAGAAATGCTTTGTAACCAGCCATGCTACTAAAAAGTCTGAAGTACTTTCCAAAACCGAGTTCCCAGACTCACACAGTAATAATGATACATTTATCATTACTGATGACCACCTACTGGGTAATTATTGCTTTGTTACTACTATTACAATCAAGAGATTTCTTTATTTACTGTTAACATTCACTTAAAACTGAATGTTAATGACTGTTCTGAATTCACCAAAGAGAGTTTTCTGTTATATTTCAGAAGTACTTACGTTCTGGTTCAGAAATGGAAAACCATATTAGAACAGAGTGGAAGGCTGGGTGAGTACTTGGCTCTCATTCCCTCTGGAGAACGGAAACAGCATTCTAAGGAATTCTGGAGCAAAAATTTCCAGCTCTGAGTTGCTAAAGGTTAACATAATGCAACCACTTGACTTGTGCTAATTATGTAAGTATTTTATTACAGGAGATTCATTCATTATTGATACTTGTTTGCAGTAACTTCCTGCTTGGCGGAGTTATATTTTATATGAGAAGTAAACAACCCATGGCTCCAGGGTTGTGCTCCCAGCCCCATACTCTAGGTCTGATTTCTTCTCCCCTATGTTCAGTTTCACAACCTGTGTCTGTTGTGAAAGAAAATTCTCTTTTTCTAAAAAAAAAAGTTTAATTTTCAGATTCCTCCCCCCCCCACCTCCCCTGCCAGAATTTCCCAATTCTTAATGGGCAACAAGAGAGCAGGGGATGGAGAGTACAGAGGCTGGGATGATGTGGGTGCAAAAACAAAACTGATGTAGTGTTTTATTTCAGAAAGTGATTCATCACACAACACACACACACACACACACACACACACACACACACACCCTCCCCACCCCCTCACTCAGGCTCCTTGAGGTTTAGCCACCAACTTTCTTCTTAGGAAGCTTCTCAGAGACTTTGACCAGTCCAGGGGTCTTCAGCTGGCCATTAAGTAGGCAGGTGTCCTAGAAGCTGTGGTCAATGGCTATACCTAGAAAGAGGCTCTGACCTGCCCCTAAGTCAGAACACAACCTCATAGCCAATGCTGGTTGCAGTCTTCCTCCCTGCCCATGTTGGTAGCTCTGGGAATATAGAACTTGGCTTGTAGACAGGAGGGTCTCAAGGAGCCCAGGGGAGGGAGTGGAGGCCTGTTTTGCTGAGAGGCCTAAGGGGGTTTCACCAAAAACATGCACTGGCTCTCTGAAGGTGACTGTTTAGGAACAGGCTAATGTTGTCGAGAGGAATCCTGAGAGCAGCCTCTAGTCCAAGAGCAAAGTTTTCTTCTGGGGCTTCCTTCCAGGTTCTGGGGTCCCTGCCTCAGAGTTTCAGTTTAGAATTAAGTTCCATGTAATGCTCTAAGTCAGTCTGCTCAAGACCTTCAGAGGGGTCAGGAATTGTAGACGATGGAGAAGTGATAGACAAACACAGAGCATGTGTGTAAATACTTTGGTCTCCCATATTCTGGTGTGTATCAATACCCTTTTTCTCTGTGGTTAGAGGGGAAAGAACCGGGTGGAATTTGGAGTCTTACATCTTTGCATCAGTTTGAATGGAATGGCATAGTCTGGGTTCCTGTTTGTGTGTGGGGGGAGGGTTAGATTGGGGGGGGGGCTGAAGGGGTGGTTTGAACTTGGGCATGCATGTGCTTTCAGATGCACTGTGTGTGCCTCCAGATGACTTGTGCGTGTTTCCAGATGAATTTGTGTGTGCATTCAGCTGTGTGGTGTGTATACATTCAGATATTTTGGTAGTAGTCAGGACTCGCCACAGGCCTGAACAGCAGTGACAGAAGTCTTATCCTTTAGCCCAGAACTTCAGCACTCTGAGCAATGAAGGATGGAACAATTTGAAGGATAGTGGGGACAGTACTTGGTAAAAAGTGAAGAGATAGGGCAAAGGATGGAACTGGGGTCCTGCATGGATACCCCATGTCTGGTCATCCCACCCCTGCCCCCCCACTTCCCTGCTTTTATCCGGGTGGGCTGACCCGCTGAGCGCGATCTGCGGAGGAATGCCGTTCCCAGCACGCTTGCTTCCTTAATGGTTCTCTCGGCAAACGCTTCGATTTCTCTTTGGCTGCCCAGGCTCTCGCCCGCCTCCTCCAGCGTCCCTCTCCACTGCCTCCATCAGTTATTTATGACCCGCGTTAATTATTCACGAAAAGAGAAAACTCCAGCTTTGGAACTTTTCAAGGAGCGTTTTTTGGGGGGCGTGGGGTTTGGGGATTCCTCCTTTTCCCACCTCGAGGTGAATTTGAGATTTGGGAGATTTTCTGGGACCTGATTTGGCCGGATCCTTCCTGCTTTGAAGCAGGGAAAGGGAAGCCAGATAGTGGAGCCTGGGACCGGGCGGTTGCGAGGAGGGGGTGTCCGGGTCAGCCGGGTCTCCGCCTGCGCGTGTAGACTAACGGGACCCGGAAGTTACTCGGCGCCGAGCCCTGGAGTCGCTGTCCACACCGCAGGTGCTGAAACCGCGGCGTGGGCTCCGGGGCTGAGCGCTGCAGGCTGCGGGAGGTTGGGTGGGCGCGGAAACCGGCTTCAGTCGGGGTGGCCTCTTCCCACAGCTGCTCCAAAAAGTCCCCTTTGCCTTTCCTCTCTGTCTGTACTGTCCCCTTCTCCCCCGTGCTAGTGACATGAGAACGCTGTAACCAAAGATTAATTGCCTTAATCAAATCGAGTCACCCTCTGCAATTAATCTTTTAGCAACAAATTAGAGACAATTTACCCCAACCTCCCCGGTCAGGCGGAGAGAGGACGTAGTGTGTGTGCGTGTGCGTGAGTGTGTGTGTGTGTGTGTGTGTGTGTGTGTGGTTGAGGCGGTAGTGGGCAAGGGTGGGAGACTTTGACAAAATGCACAAATGACGCGTGCTGGGGACTTGGTCATGGGTGTGCGTTTAAGGCGGGAGAGGAGAGAAGAGGACCCGGTCAGCGGAGAGGCTGTACAGGGCCGGAAGTTCCTTTCCACCCAGTTTTTCTGCAAAGGAGGGCAGCTGTGGGCGGTGCGCGACCCCGCTTACCTGTCTGCGCCGTCCTCGCTGTCTCTGGCCCCGCGAGCTCGAGGCTCTCCGCCTGCCTGGCGCTCCTCGGCTCGCCGGCCGCTCTGCCTCCCGCGGTGCCCGCCGCCTCCCCCGCGCGCGCGGGCTCCGCCGCCGCCGCCCGCAGGCCTCCGCGCTCCTCCCGGCGCTCGGGTCTTCCACCGAGACTCTGTCCCGTCCCTGCCTCTTCGGTCCTCGCAGGTCCCCCACCACCACCCAGCTCTTCCCACTCCCCTCCCGGGCAAGTTGGTAAGTTTGGGGTGAGGGTCGCTCCCCTGGCTCCGGGCTTCTCGGCTTAGCGTGCTGAGCTGCGCACCCCCCCACTCCCCAGCTCAGACCTAGGTCTTGGACGCCGCCTGTTGGCCAGGCAGGGCAGGGCACGGCGAGGAGCGCCGCGCCAGCACCAACCTCTCCACCCCGGCTCTCGTCCACGCCCCAAAAGGTCCAAACGTGAAGAAGGGAGGCGAGAACTGGAGGCCTGGAAACTGGAACGCGGCCAGGGGCAAGAGAGAGCACTTTGCCTTGGAGGCTGCAGTCCGAGCTGGCTGCACGGGCTCCCCGCCAGCAGTCGGGTTATCCCCGGGCGTGCAGGTGCGCCTTTCCGGCGGGGTCCCGAGGCAGTCACACCGTCCTCCTCCAGACCCCTTCCCCCCGCCCCCGGGAAAATGACCCTCTGGGGGAAGTTGGGAGCGCGCACTCTGTAGACAGCGTTGGTCTTGGGTCCCACTTGAGTGTTACCTAGGCTGGGGGTCGGGGAACTCGGCAAGGCAAACCGAAATAACTGGAGAGGGAAGGAGAGCGAGTCCTCTGCGTCAGCGGGAGGGGAAGGCTAGGACCAAACTCCTAGGCTACTTAGAAAAGCAGAAATTAAGCCGAATCGGCCTCCTGAATACATGTCGGGCCTCAAGACCTCAGGAGCGCTGGCCCGTGGGTTCCTGAGGAAATGTAGCGCTCCAGACCTAGAGGGTGGTCCGCTTGTGGGGACACTTGTGTGGGGTTCCAGAGGCGCCTGACTCCAGCTCCGTTTCTGCCTTGACAACTTCTCAAGCGTCCCGAAGCGCCCACCAGGTTCCTCTAATCTCGGAATTTCTTGGGAAACCTTGGACAGCCCCAGCTACCTCAAGACATCCGCTCGCGCGGGGTTTGTGGGGGGCGAAGGGAGGGGGGCGTTATAAAGATTGTTTTCCTCTCCCCGTTCTCATCCTGTCTTTTTCATTGAAAGAATTGATGGACTGTTTCTCCCCTGCCCCCTCCTTCTCTAATAAACGCTTCCCATAGATTATTCGACGCAGAGAAGAAAGGCGGCTGCTTAGAAAACAAAAAGCCATAGCCCTAATGAGTTCAATTACAATGTGGTAAACACATTGCCTCTACGCTTTAATTAAGCCTGCTGCCCAATTTTAACTCATTAGTAATTCATTAAGAGAACAGCCCGGTGCTGGCGGGGAGAAGGCACCGCAGACCGACTGTGCGCCGCGGAGGCCACGGGCGCGCGCGCGCACACACGACTCCGGCCCGAGCTGTACAAGCGAATGAGGCGTGGGTGGGAGGGGGCGACCCCGTGACTTCAGTATCCCAAGAATCCTAGAATCCACCTCTCTCAGATGTACCCAAGTTGTCACGCTGAGTCCGCTGGAATGACCTTTTCCAAGTTCAAATCCCTCCTTTTTAAAACAGTCTTTCCAAACCTGTTGGATGAGGGGGTGCTGGGGTAGAAATGGGCTACAGTGGGGGTGGGGTGGGGGTGCGGGAGAAAGCTCCCCGAATTAACTGCTCACCCGGATCGACCGCCCACCTGGGAGGTCAAAATCCAGACTTCCCAGATTTGACCCTGGGAAGATTTGGGCCACACCCTCTCCTTTCTTTTGCACTAGTTCTGGTTTTTGGAGAAAAGCGGAGATGCAGCCCTTAGCCTCCTGACTGGCTGCAACTGTCGGACTCTGCCCTATAGCAGTTTAGATACAAATGAGACCCCGATAGTAGACGGGGGTGGGGGGACTAGTGGGAGCGGGGCAGCCGCAAAGAATGTTAATTAAGGAGAGGAGCTCAGTCCTGCTCCACTCTCTTCCCCCGTCTTACCCCACTGAGTGGAACCAAGCTGCCTCCCGTTGCATCTGTAGCTGGGTCAGGACAAGAAACGGAGACTCTGTAGCGTGGACTTGGCAAAGAAAACCGTTCAAGTCTTTCCATTCAGTAACCGCGGTAGAGAGTGCCAGGAGTTCAAGCTCCAGACTTCTCTCGGAGCGCCGCTAGTTCGCTGGGGTTTCTGCATCCCCTGGGTCTGAGCGTCACGGGGTGTGGATGCGACTGGGCGCCGGAATCCCTACACTCCAGCGTGGAGTTTCCAGAGATGGGGAATGCGATAAGGACTGACGTTTTGGTTAGAACCTTTCGCCCTCCTAGTGCTCCCCAGCCCCCACCCCATCCGGGCGCTTTCTTTGGCTAGGAGGAAGACTTAGGTGTCCCGCTGGGCTAGAGAGCGGTGGGCGTGTCGGGAAACTTCTCCGCAGTCGGGCGAGCTCCGCGAATGGGGCCTCCCTAGTTAATTCGGGCCCGGCCCTGCATTTGGGGAACTTAGAGGAAGTGCAGGGGGCGGCTGACCCTGTCCACCCAGACGCTCCTTCTCGGTCCCCTTCGAGCCTCTGTAGGCTCGGGGCGGCTCCTTTTCCTTCCGGCTGCTACTCCTCCAGAAAACCAGTGAACCGAGGCTGTTCCCCTCCAGGGAGGGGAGTGCAGCATTCCCCAGCCCTGCCGAATCGTCCTTAGGAACGTTGGGCTCGCGGTGGGGCTTCTCTGATGGGTCTGTGCACCGTACCGAGCCTTGGGAAGGAAGGGGCAGTCTTTAACTTTGGCCAACCTCCACCCGCAGTCTGGGAAATGTTGTAGAATCAGGTCGAGCGCAAGCAAGAGTAGGATCCTGCCAAACTTGGCTCTTCCCGGATTCTGTGGAGTTGGCAGTGGAGAGGTGCACTCGCTCCGGGGCCTGGGGAGTTGGGGCCAGCGTTTCCAGGTGAGTGTTGCGCAGAGAGGCACTGTCCCAGAGGCTCACCTCAGGGTATTGCCCGAGTTGGCTTTTCCGAGGATTCCGCATCGGGCTCTGAGGCAACATCTCCTCTGAGGATGGTCAGCACGCAATTTGCCTGGAGACTCCAGTCCAGATGCTAGGGGGTAAATAAAAAGGACCTGAACCCAAGGGACCAGGGCGCCAGAAAAGGAGGGCAGCGACGGAATCTCGGGTTTGGAATCCTGTTTAAGGTTTGCGCGGGGGTACTCCAGGGCGCTCACCAGATGTGTGTGAACTTTTCATTTACTCTAGGGGAAAAGCTTCAGGCGGTAAGGGGGCGGAGGAGGGACCGGAACATTTTGGTAAGGTCCTTCTGATATAAAGTACAACTAAAATAGACAATCTTTCTTTAGTTTTTCCTTTCCTAGGGCAGGGTATAATTTGCTTCCTAGGACCAGTAGGATATTATTTCTTTCTGATGATAGGATAAGTACAGTTCTGGGTTACTCAGACTTGACTACAGGTGAGCGGGGATGGGGTGCGGAACCTTTCTCCATAGTTTCAGATGGGGACTTTAGATTTAATTTTGGGACAAAGAGGTGGCCTTGTCAAAGACTTTTATCCCAGTAGCCCCTCCCCCGCCCCCACCTACCTTCCTTTCTGACCTGAAGAATTGAGAGCATGGGTGGAGGAGGCCAGTTTAAGGAGGCTCAACCACTAGGATTAGCCAAGACCATTTTAAGCCAACGACTGGTTTCATGCAATTTGTTTTCCTTTTATTTTTACAACTCTTCATCATTCCACTGCCCAGACTATAGACCACATAGCCTTAGATATCAGTGGTCTGTTCATAAGCTAAAATATTTTTAGCTTTCTGTGCATGACTCTGGACGCTGGGCTCTCATCCCATTGTTTAGGTCTGTAAGTGAAAGTGAAGACTTGTGCACCCAGAGGAAGGGACAATAGAAAAGAATCAACTCTTGAGGCCTGAGCCATAGTACAGTAGGTAGGGTGTTTGCCTTGATTGCAGCTGACCTAGTTTCAATTCCTGGCATCCTGTATGGTCCTTGGAGTCCTTCAGGAGTGATCCTCCCAGCACGATCCAGGAATAAGTGCAAACACTTCTGGTTTGGCCTCGAAACTAACAAACAAAAGAAGAAACAACTCTTTAGTACTATACAGATAGAAAATATACAAGTTTATGAGTCCCAAGCAAGCAGGTTATTTAAAAATCTTTCTTACAGGGAAGTAACAGAGATAGGACACTTGATTGTGAAAGGCAAGACTGAAGACTTGGGAAAGACTTTTTTTTTTGTAGGAGAAGCATTGTAAAACTTACTGCAGCAGTAAAATAACTACAAAGACCTAAGGATGCTCTAAAAACTAAGCACAAGTTTTGCATTCGTGAGGTCTGGGCTTGATCCCCACGACTCATGGTCCTCTGAGCACCACCAAGAATGACTCTTGAGGGACCAAAGTGATAGTACAGTAGGTAGGGAGTTTGCCTTGCACGTGACCGTTCTGAGTTCAATCCCTGGTATCCCATATGGTCCCTCAAGCTCACCAGAAGTGATTCTTTTTATTTTATTTTATTTTATTGAATCACCATGTGGAAAGTTACAAAGCTTTCAGGCGTAAGTCTCAGTTATACAATGCTCGAACACCCGTCCCTTCACCAGTGCACATATTCCACCACCAAGAACCACAGTAAACCTCTCCCCAACCCTCCACCCCACAGCCCCCCACCCTGCCTGTGTAGCTGATAAATTTCACTTTACTTCTCTTTACTTTGATTACATTCAATATTTTAACAAAAAACTCAGTATTATTGTTTGGAGTCCCCCCCCTCCCAAAGTTGGACCTGCTGGAAAAGAAGCATTGGATAATTTGTTTTCCATTGCTGAGAATGAAGAGATATGGGGTCGTGTGGCCACAATAGAGGCCGTGAGATTTTGGATTTCTGTATTTTAGTATTTCAGTAACTAAGTCCAGAGAAATTTCTGCCAGAAGTTGCATCATTGCAAGCTCGTACCCCTCTGTTACTTTATATTCCACATATGAGTGCAATCTTTTTCTTTCTATCTATCTCTTTCTTTCTGACTCATTTCACTCAACATGGTACTTTCCATGTTGATCTACTTATATGCAAATTTCATGACTTCATCTTTTCTAACAGCTGCATAGTATTCCACTGTGTACATGTACCAAAGTTTCTTTAACCAGTCATCTGTTTTTGGGAACTCTGTTTTTTTCCAGATTGTGGCTATTGTAAACAGTGTTGCAATGAACATACAAATGCAGATGTCATTTCTACTATACCTTTTTGCCTCTCCAGGATATATTCCCAGGAGTGGTATTGCTGGGTCAAATGGGAGCTCAATTTCTAATTTTTTGAGAATTGTCCATATTGTTTTCCAAAAGGGCTGAACAAGTCGGCATTCCAACCAGCAGTGAAGAAGAGTCCCTTTCTCCCCACATCCGCGCCACCACTGGTTGCTTTTGTTTTTGTGGATGTGGGCCAGTCTCTGTGGTGTGAGGTGGTATCTCATAGTTGTTTTGATCTGCATCTCCCTGATGATTAGTGATGTAGAGCATTTTCTTATGTGCCACTCAGCCATTCGGATTTCTTCTTTGGGGAATTTTCTGTTCATTTCATCACCCCATTTTTTGATCAGATCGGCAGTTTTCTTCTTGTGGAGTTCAACCAGTGCCTTGTATATCCTTGATATCAACCCCTTATAGGATGGGTATTGGGTAAATATCCTTTCCCATTCTGTAGGCTATCTTTGTACTTTGATCCCTGTATCTTTTGAGGTGCAGAAGCAGAAGTGATTCTTGAGCACAAAATCAGGAGTAACTTCTGAGCATCACCATATTCACAGCCTTTAAAAATGACTTTTGAACACAAAACCCTAAAAGAGTCCCTGAGCACTGCTGTGGGGGGCACTCTGACTCATGCTTAGCCTTCCTTCCCTTCTCCCTCCCTTATTTCCTCCCTTATTTCCTTCCTTCCTTCCTTCCTTCCTTCCTTCCTTCCTTCCTTCCTTCCTTCCTTCTTCCTTCCTTCCTTCTTTCCTTCCTCCTCCTTCCCTTATTTCCTTCCTTCCTTCTTCCCTCCCTCTCTTATTTCCTGCCTTCCTTTCATCATTTTGGGGCCACACCTGGCAGTGCTCAGGGCTTACTTCTGGCTCAGTGCCTAAGGATCACTCAGTGCTTGGGAAACCATATGTAGTACTGGAGATCAAACTGGGGTTGACTGTGTGCAAGGCAAGTGCCCTACCCAGTGTACTATCTGGTCCCTTTAACTACTTTCTGGTTTTGTTTGTTTGTTTGTTTGGGGGCTATACCAAGCAGTGGTGGGAGGGCATATGGGGTATCTAATGTCAAACCTGGATCTGTAGCACATAAGGTAATTACCCAACCAGATACTTTCTGAGAAGGAAACACATCCATGACAAAGTATTCTCCATGTAGGAGGCAGAGGAAAGCAGCTTCCTGCTTTTAACTCACGTGATCCTCACGAACTAGTTCTTTCTACTCCCATTTTGCAAATTATAAAAATTGAGGCCTAGGCAGGATGCTTTCCTCAGGGACATGCAATATGTGAAAAACCCAGATTTCAAGCAGAGGTTTGCTTAGATCACAAAGGTGCTACACGAATAAGCTAGACGTGTCATGTGTCATGCCTTTTTGACCCCTCTAGGAATTCTTAGAACATAGTTCCCAAAGCTAGACACTGGTTCTTGCCAGTCAGTCTGGGACAGTTCTGTGTTTCTGGACCTGGTAGTCTGTGTGCATGCTTTGAGCAAACACTGCCACAGAGGCTTGTAGCTTGCTCAGGATCCTTAGTTTTGGTATCAAACCTCGATTGATACCAAAGCCATGTTCTCCTTTCCTCTTCATTAATGTCTTTGTGGAAGGTGATGGTATCTTCATTGAAGTCCACACAGTTAGAACCCTTGAATCTGGGGTAGGTAGGATATGGGGAGTAAAATAGGCTGTGAATATGGCAGCAGGCCCCGCCCCTCTACCTAACCTCCCAGCCTAGGTTTTGTGAAAGTCAGTGTCTTGAAGTGCCTACAAATCGCACGGAAGCAGTGGGCTTGGGTCCTCTAAGGAGATGGACTCCCTGCCCTTCATCTTCACTCAGCACCATGCTACCAAGGAAGAACTGAAGAGAAAAGAATGAACCATAGCTATGAACTTGTCATAGCTATGAACTCCTGAGGGGTCTGACTCTGCAGTGGGTGGGGCAACATCAAAGAGGACACATGTCTGACATTCACCCTCCCCACCCTCATATCCCCACTCTTTCACCCCCCACCCCACCCCCAGATCTATGCAGAGTTTTAGTCATGCAAGACATGCCCTCATCCCCTAAGCTACATCCCAGCCTAACCAAGGAACACATTTCAAAAGAAACTGCATATTTGGGAGTGTAGGAGTCTGTGTGTGTCTGATTTGGTCCAGCCTGAGAAGCCTCACTTTCCATCCAGATTTACGTGGACCTGAACAAAGCTCAGAGCTATGTGCAGGGAAGCACACAGACTCTGGCTTCTCTGGGAACCCACAAACCTGTTGGTTGAAAGCCTTTGCTATCTTCTGTGGTACTAAATCATGAACATTTGAGCAAAAATATCCTCCCTGTTCAGCAATTCCCAGTTTTCTCTGTGTTTAGACCCGTGCACATGAGTATCAGGCAGATGAAACATTTAACCCTTGAAAAATGGGATCCGAGGAAGCAGATGGTAGGAGAGTCCTACCTGCCAACTCATTCCTGTGAGTATGGTAGAGATAAAAATATTTCAGACTCCTAATCGAGCTTGGTCCTTAGGCATTTCAAGACTAGATTAGGTTGTGCTAATAAAATACCACAGTATGGGGAGCTTGTAAACAACAGAAAATTTTTTTGAGTTAACTGAAGCAAACGAACTCACAAAACCCAACAAAAATTTTCCAGACTGTCTGGAACTATAGTAGTTTCTAGAGGGAAAGGGGTAGGGGACTGGAGAGAAGGGTGGAGGGGGTCAATTAAGGTCAATGACTCAAGAACTGGGTGGTTGGTATCATCATCATCCCATTGATTGTTGATTTTCTCGAGCAGTCTCAGTAAAGTCTCCATTCGTCTTAGCCCTGAGATTATAGAAGCCTCTCTTTACTCATCCTTCCCAACAGTGCCACTTGGAGGCTCTTTCAGGGTCAGGAAAATGAGACCCATCATTGTTACTGGCTTTGGCATATGAATATGCCATAGGGAGCTTGCTAGGCTCTTCCATGCAGGCAGGACACTCTCAGTAGCTAGCCAGGTTCTCCGAGAGGGAGAATTAGGCTATAAGATGTTGCTTCCGGGAGCTTGGTTTTGTTTCTGAATGTTGGCTGTCGATGGGATTTCACAGCACCGGGGCAGTTTCTGGGTGTGACAGCCTAGCTACTGGAAAATGGGGGATCTGGGTGGAAAAGGCCCAGTCCTGATCTGAGCAGGCTTGGAGATCTCAGCCCCGGGTTCCACACATCTGGGTTCCTCTGCCAGTTCCTTCATGTGTGAGGCTCTTTGGAATGTGTGGAGAGGGGCCTTGAGCATGTCTGTGATTGGATTCCAGAGGTCTTCGGCTGCCGGCGCTCTGCTCGGGGCGGGGAGGGAAACTCAACCCACCCCCTCTGAGGGGCCCCAATGAAGGGGGCAAGAGACTCTGCTGGTGGTTGGTATAGGGAACCATATTTACATTTTTGGGATAAAGTTATTCAGGCTTTTCTTTATCTATTGGTTTTATGTTTGATTTTGATGCCACACCCAGCAGATCTCAGGGTTTACTCCTGGTTCTGTGTTCAGGGATCACCCTTGGTGGTACTTCAGGGACATATGTGGACTGGGGATCATACTGGGTCAGTCTTAAACCTTATACTGTCTCTTAGGGCTGGTTCTGGCATTTATATAGTACTGTAAACCAGTGGTAAATCAATAAGATTTTATTTGATAAGATGAAATTTATTTCTTGTTAGTCCTAGATCAGGTGCCAGCATGGTCAGTTGGGGGTCCTTTTCCTGATTCACAGCTGGTGTCTCTAAGTGTGTTGCAGACTCTAGAAGGGTCAAGTAACTCCCTTATGAGGCTAAGGAACTCTTTTATGAGGCCTCCCTTATGATTTCAGCAAGCCCCCCAAAAGATTCCAGCTATTAATAGCTCCTAATAGTGTTCAGAGGCTAGGGTTTCGACATAGGAATTTTGGAAAGATTCAGGCATTCAGATCAGAGCACTGTCCTATCTGTGATAAATCATGTTTTCATAATACACAAAATAAATCGACATATGTAGTTTTAAAAGCACTTTATTAACTCTAAATGGAGTACTTATCTGCCCTGCTTTTTGGATGACATACTTCCTGTATTTATCTGCCAAGCCCAACAATAGAAATGTACTTAATATCTGGAAAAGACAAGATTTGACAACATTGTCCCATTATTGAATCTGATGGTGTGAACTTATTTGTAGGTATTTCCTTTATTGAAATAAATCTCTTGAAGGTACTGACATAATTTTCACCATTTTTTCTCTTACCATTGATGGAAATAAACATCCCCATTTTTTTTTGGTTGCAAATCTGGTTATAAACAGGAAAAGAATTGACAGAATTTTAGATCGGCTCAAAGTGTTGGAGGTAGGGCCTAGTGGAGACTGTGAGTTTCTAGGGTTCCAGCAAAGACCTCTGTCCTTCAGCCTAACTTCTTTGCCCTCATGCCAATATTTGAACTTCTATTAATGGTGATCTGCTTCTTGGGCCTTTCTTTCATTTGGTTTTTGTTTTGGGGCCATACCCAGTGCTTAGGGCTGACTCTTGACTTTGTGCTCAGGGATCATTCCTGGTGGGCTCAGGGGACCATATGAGAATCCAGGGATCCAATGAACCCAGGTTGGCTGTGTGCAATACAATCATCCTACCGGCCGTACTGTCTAGTCCCATGGACTAAACTCAAGCATTCCAGGAGGAATTCATTTGGGAATTTGTGCATCAGATTTATTCTCATCTTCTAAGGTGTGAAAGATGTGGAGAAGCCAGTACCTGGGACTGGAGAGGAAATGACATTCCAGAAGGGGAAAGAGCATGCAGAGCATGCTTAATAAGTGCACTCAGGCAGCCTGATCCCCCGTGGAGTCTGTTTCCTACCTAGGACCCTTCACAGGGATGCCTGGACTTAATCAAAACTTTGGGAAAGCTGGGGACTCGGGGGTTGGTTTCAGCATTGGGATAAATCTTTAGAGGATAGTGGGGGAGATGGTGTGTGTGTGCATGTGCGTGTGTGTGTGTGTGTGTGTGTATGTGTGTTGAACACAGCAGTGACCTAAACCCTAAACAGATATAAATATATTGACCCCTAGATTTGGGGCTCCATTTTATTCCATAGTTATGTGTTTGTTTTGCTTTAACAGCCCTCAGTAGCCTCTGCTATTTTGTTGGAAGCATTGTTGATCAGCAACGGAATTTGTGGGATTCCTTTTCTTTTCTTATCCAATTAGAACACACCTACTATGGCTTTTCTAACAAAGATCTCTCTCTATTTTTTTTTAATTTACATTTTATTGAATCACCATGTGGAGGGTTACATAGTTCTTAGGATTATGTCAGTTATACAATACTCAAACACCCCTCCCTTCACCCGTGCCCATATTCCATCACCAACCACCCCATTATACCTCCCGGCCCCCCCGCCCCCCCAGTCCCCGCCCTTGTAAGTGATAAGTTTCACTTCATTTACGCTTTATCTTGGTTACAGTCCATGTTTCAACACATAACTCACTATTGTTGCTAGGGTTTCCCCCAAAAAAAGAAAAGACAGTCCCACTGTCAAGTAAGCATTTGATGGCTCTCCATTGCTGAGAATGTAGAGATATTAAGTCCCGCTGTTTGTTACATAACTTTTCTATTTTTTCCCCCCTCGTCCCGCGACACTGAGATCACGCCTGTTTAGTAATCACCACGCTGCCTGACAAAGGGAAAACAAACCAAAAAAGATGGTTATTTCCCGTCATCAGCTGGCGTGGGGCTCTGGCTTAGTTGATAGTCTGGTAGAATGTCTGCAAGCAGTTTCTGGAACCAAAAGTAATACGCTGGTATCGGCCCCGGCTCGAGATTTCACCAGCGTCCCGCTGTTCCCAGTACATAATAATTTATTCCCTTGTATCCCATTCCCATGCCACCAGGTCCGTGTCAGCTTAATGGACATCATACTATGGTTAACGCCACGCCGCGTTTCTTCCCGAGAAAGAAGGATATTTCTTCTCAGCCGGCGTGGGGATATGGCTTAGTTCAGTCTATAGAGATGGCTACCACTTTAGTAGCCTTCAATATTTCAGCAAATGACTTACTATTCTTGTTGGGATTTCCCACCAAAGTCCGACCCGTTAAAAAGGAACCATTTCATATTGGTGATGATTAAATGATAATAAGTTGCGCGGCCATGGCAGCGGCCTTGTGGCTTTGAATTTCTGTATAAAGTCCAGGGAAAGTACAGCCAGAAATTACACATCGCTACAAACTTTAACCCTATTATGGTCCCCCCAAAGTCCAACCCATTACAAAGGAACCATTTCATATTGCTGATGATTAGATGACATTAGGCTGCCGCTGCCGCGCAATTTTGTGTTTCTATATAAAGTCCAGGGAAAATTCTGCCTAAAATTCTATCGCTACAATCTTTTACCCTTCAACAAAAAACTCAGTACTATTGTTTAGAGTTTCCCCCCACGGTAAGCCCTGCCAAAAAGGAATATTTACACGTTGCTGACAATCAAGAGACATTAGGTCGCGCGGCTGCTATCGCAGCTGCGTGGTTTTGGATTTCCATATGAAGTCCAGGGAAAATTCTTTTGGTAATAGCATCACTCGCTGGCAGCGCCTGGGCCAGAAGCTCCGAGCACACAGTCTGGAGGCATTTTGGGGGTGCCGCTTGTGTCCAAAGTGGTTCAGTTGCCTCCGGGGTCGATCTCGCATGGGGCCGGAAAAGCTCTCTCTATTTTTTTAACATTTAAAAATTTTTGCTAAAGCATCATGATTTCCAAAGTTATCTGTAGTTGAGTTTCAGACATACAATATTGCAGCACCAATCCTACCATCAGTATCAAATTTCCTCCACCAATGTTCCCAGGTTCCTTCCCATACCACCCACTTAAGCCTGCTCTCTTGACAGGCGCTTTTCAACACCATCCAGTTGTTAAATTTAGGATCTCTTGTTTTCAGTGTTGTTGACTCTGCAGTTGGATATTTGGTTCTATCATTTAAGATACCAGTATAAAGCAGGACACTGTCTTCCCCGAAAGAGATTTCAGTCTTCCAGTTTTCTCTCTTGGGTGGCGTCATCTTAGATCTCATGGCTCCTTTTGACCTGCAGATGAATGTAGCATGAGAGACACAGAACTGACCAATCAGACAAATACTAATCACTATACATAATCACCATAATCACCATTGTCTCAAGCTATTATAATTTGGAGAGCCTTATCCTAAGCAATAAATAAATGTGACATCTTTGTTGTTATAAGCTGCTAAGATTTTGGTGTTACTGATTTTTAATCTCAGCATAACTGAGCATATATTGAATAATATAGCCAACAATATGTGATAAGTAGGTAGTTTGACTATTTTAAATTGATTTTGATTAGTATTATATTTAAATTTTTTATCACTTTGGTGTTATCTGTCCCATTTTATTTTTAATTAAAATTTTTTTAATTGAATCACCATGTGGAAAGTTACAAAGCTTTCAGGTTTAAGTCTCAGTTATACAATGCTCGAACACCCATCCCTTCACCAGTGCACATATTCCACCACCAATAATTACAGCATACCTCCCCCCCAGCCCCCAGCTACCCAGCCCCGCCAAGTCCCATTTTACTATATTCTTTTCCATTCTCTTATTTTGAATTGATGGGAAAGTGTTTATGTTCTTGTTTTATTTTGTACTTCATTTAATTTATTATTTACATGCTCTTTTATGATCATGTTGGTCATTTAAAATTTCTAATTAACTTAACAGAGCTGAAATATCTTTTCATCTTCCTGAACAATTCAAAGATTTATGCTTTAACTCAAAGCACCCCTTGTCCAACCTATCAGCTACTATTGCCTGTACTTGTTCTATTTTCATTTTAGTCTCTTTTTGTCATACAAGCTAGATGCTATTAATAATATTTTATGCTGCCAATGCTTATTTATCCTTACATTTGTATCCCTGTTTTATATTTAATCATACACGTATCAATGTTTTTGTTTATTTTTTTTTTACTTATCAGTTTTTTTGTTTATTGTTCATTTTTTTGTTGTGGGACTTGGGGCTTCTCCAAACTCTGTGCTCTGGGGTTGCTCCTGATGGTGTTCAGAGGACCACATGGTGGTGGGGACAGAACCTGGGTCTCCTGCATGAGCTTCATCCTTTGAGCTATCTCTTTGGCCTGTGCCATTCATTTTTCACTCTAAGAATGATTTTTCTTTCTGTCTAAAAATATATTCTTGGGGATCCCATTTGTTCCCTGGACCTCACCCTTTGCTTTGTTGCTGTGGCTGTGCTGGGATTATACGTTTGGCCGTGGGGCCTCATGGAAGAAGAACTTTGGGGGCCAGGGGACTGATCATGGAAAGAAAATCTGGCAAGATCATTGCTCCTCTGTTCATGTTTTAGGAGATGGAGAGTGAAAGGAAGTTTGCACATTCTGAACAGAAGTTCCCTCCAGGCAAGGCTGTGCATTTCTGCCCATCCCGACCCTACCTGGTCTAACTGGGGGTCTTCCTCATGGGCTACCTGAGTAGACATCTGCCATCCACAGTCACACTTGAATAACAATCTTCTCAGAGCCCTTTGCTTATGGTGGGTCAGTAAAAATAGCTGCTTCTTAGAATGTGTTGGCACTTGCCACAGTCTCTGACTATCTGAGTGTACATCAAAGGCTCAGAGGTATGTGGAACAGGCAGGGGTTATGGTTAAGGAAACGGAGGCCCAGAGAAATGGGGTGATACTTTCACAGAGGGATGAAGCTTTAGTCCGGACTCATAAGTCCTTGGCAACAGTGTCCTTCCACCAGACCACCCTGGTGCTGAGGGTGACCAAGGGAAATGGGGAGGTATGGGCAGCCTCAGTGCATTCACAGGATGTTTTTAGAAAGTGTGTGTTTACTCTAGCTTTGCTTTCTCAGTCTCCATTGCTCCTGGTTAAGTCAGACTAATGACTTTTTTTTGTTGTTGTTTAAGTAACAAATGGCAATGCTGTTGTTTTTCAGTGACGTGAATTCTTTTCTAAATTCTCATCATGTTGGAGCTGGCTTGCTAGTTGAAACTTTTACCCAGAGGAGAGGGCACAAGCCAGGGATCTCGAGTTTTAATTCTCGCCCATCAACTCCTCTTTGATGAGTTTCTTGCCCCATTTTTAATTTTAGAGAATGGGGAGGTGGGGGAGAAGAGAATGATATTAATGTCTTTTTGAGCAAGTTGAAAAAACAGTCAAGCAAGGCTTCAAGTGTAATCCTCAGTGATTGAAACCATCATCAGCAACAAGCTCCTGGTGCTCATTCTGTCATTTCTGAGTGTTCTGATGAGTTTTCTTTGCGCTCAGCAGCATGTGGACTTGGCTGCGGCCCACGCTGGTGGAGGAGGAGGGAGAGGCAGGCAGGTGTCATTTAGTCACCTGCACGTGAAGCAGACAAGCGCCCAGCAGAACCTGCAGGTTGGCTTCTGGTGCTCTTCCTCCTCATTGCCTCCAAATCGCCTCAAGCTGTGCATCTGTATGGTGCCAAAATAATGGTTCAGGAGTTAAAAAAAAATTGGCCAGGATGGTCATCGGCGTCCAGGAGACAAACAATCACAGCAGCAGAAAATAAAAACAAATCTCAACTGCAAGACCAGCTGTTGGGCTGAATTCAACTTTAAAAAAAAAAAGGAATAAGAAGAAATGCAGTGATAATTTTTTCCTTTTAAAAGAGACACTATTAGCAAAAATTAACTTCTTTGTTGTCAAGAAGGATTTCTGCCAAGGTTAAAATGAAATGAGTTTCGGGCTGGAGAGCTAGCACAATAGGTAGGGCATGTGCCTTGCACACAGTCCATCTGAGTTAGCTCCTCAGCACCACAGACCCCTGAGCCCCACCAGGACTGATCCCTGAGCACAGAGCCAAGAGCAAGCACTGAATAGTCAAGTGTGCCCCCACTACCTCCAGAAAAGGGCAATATTTACACTCATTTCTTCATCTCAAAGAGACATCTTCTAAAGGTCTCATTTGCATGTAGGTAGATTCCAAACAGCAGACGATGTGCCCAAGAAATTGGATAAAATTTGAGTCCATTCCTGAAGGAATAGAAGAGAAAAAACAAGGCCTAGAAACATGACGAAGTGTTCTTCAAGTAACCAAGAGTTGAAACTGCTGCCCTGGGCTGCCAGAGATCCCTGAAGCTGCCTTCAAGGTCACCCCCTCAGGGCAGTGCCCAGTTGGCACTTTCCCCCCATCTCATAGTAGGAAGAAATGCACAAATGAACTTCGGTGCAGCAGTAGTAATTGCAATGAATAATTTCATCTCTGGCCAAATCTTGAGATCTGATTTTCCCAGCACCTGACTCCCTTAGAAATAATAGGACAAAAAAATAAAAGGCAGGAAAAACACTTAGGGAAGTTTCCGCTAGTCACTTCCGTGGCTTCTGTACCCTTTGGCACCACGTGTTCTCCAACAAGCTCATGACGCCCAATGACCAGCTTCTGCGACTCTCCTTGCAGCCTCCAAGTGTTGGGAACTTCATGCCCTTGGGAGCAGCCCCTAGTGAATGATTGATGAGAGTGGGGGTATAAATATCCTGTTTACTTGCCCTTCAGGTAGCAAATTTCAGTGGCATGTTTTTCGTCTCAGATGACTGAGTCTGCCCATGGGGCCACCTGATTAATGACGCCCCTCTTTCCTTCTTCTCTTTATCATCTCACCTTCTTACTTCTCTTCTGTACTCTCTGTGGTCATCTCTCAAAGAACTTATAGCCAGACCCTTGTCCTAGAGTGAATTCCTGGGAAAAAGGCCACCAAGACACGGGGAGAATGGTCCTACTAAGTGAACATCCGTTGTGATGTTAGGGTCTTTGCCATACTGATATGTCCACCGAGTAGACGCCTATTAGTACCAAGAAGGCAGGAATCCCTGCTCCCATGGTTTCTTTCAGGAAGAGGAAACAGAGGTTCAAGTTACACTGCCCAAGTTGTCATAGGAACTAGGCCAGAAACCAGTAGTTCTAGCCCTAAGTTTGTACTGCCAGTCCCAACAGCTTGTCTTGGGCATCCTCTAACTCCCCTGTTTAACCAGGATTTCCTATTTCCTTCCATCAGCAGTGCAGCAGGAGAAACCATTGATTTCCTGTTCTTTACCATGCTGGGATTTCCTTCCTTCCTTCCTTCCTTCCTTCCTTCCTTCCTTCCTTCCTTCCTTCCTTCCTTCCTTCCTTCCTTCCTTCCTTCCTTCCTTCCTTCCTTCCTTCCTTCCTTCCTCTCTCCCTCCCTCCCTCCCTCTCTTCCTCCCTCCCTCCCTTCCTTCCTTCCTTCCTTCCTTCCTTCCTTCCTTCCTTCCTTCCTTCCTTCCTTCCTTCCTTCCTCCCTCCCTCCCTCCCTCCCTCCCTCCCTCCCTCCCTCCCTCCCTCCCTTCCTTCCTTCCTTCCTTCCTTCCTTCCTTCCTTCCTTCCTTCCTTCCTTCCTTCCTTCCTTCCTTCCTTCCTCTCTCCCTCCCTCCCTCTCTTCCTCCCTTCCTTCCTTCCTTCCTCCCTTCCTTCCTTCCTTCCTTCCTTCCTTCCTCCCTCCCTCCCTCCCTCCCTCCCTTCCTTCCTTCCTTCCTTCCTTCCTTCCTTCCTTCCTTCCTTCCTTCCTTCCTTCCTTCCTTCCTTCCTTCCTCCCTCCCTCCCTCCCTCCCTCCCTCCCTCTCTTCCTCCCTCCCTCCCTCCCTCTCTTCCTCCCTTCCTCCCTTCCTTCCTTCCTCCCTCCCTCCCTCCCTCCCTCCCTTCTTTCCTTCCTTCCTTCCTTCCTTCCTTCCTTCCTTCCTTCCTTCCTTCCTTCCTTCCTTCCTTCCTTCCTTCCTTCCTTCCTTCCTTCCTTCCTTCCTTCCTTCCCTGCCTTCCTTTCTGCCTTTCTTCCTCCCTCCCCCCTTCCCTCTTTCCTTCCTTCCCTCACACCCTTTCCTCATTTCTCCCATTCTCATGAGCTGACAGGTCATCCTGTGATTTAATTTCCTTTTAATTCATTTGACAGGAATTTACTGAAGAGCTAGCTATGCACCAGCACTGTGCTTGGTATAGAGGCATCATAGTTCCTGTTTTCAAGCGCACATCCAGCCTCTGGGGAAGATGACTAGAGGAGTAGGAAATTACCTATAGTTTTCTGCACCTCATCTTGGAGCTCACTGATTCTGTCCTCAGTTGCTGTTACTCTGTAGCTGAGACCTTCCAGTGAGATTTTCATTTTGCCTACCAAGTTTTTCAGATCTGTCATTTCTGTTTGTAGCTTTCTCATCTCTGATTTCATATCCTCTTGTGCTTATTGGCTGTCTGTCCCATTGTTTCTTTGGGCTCATTAAATATTCTAAGCACTTGCATTCTGTTCTTTTCAGAGAGATTATATAGGGGGTTATTATTGACTGAGTCCTCAGGATTACAATATTAACCAACTCCCCATGGAGGGTTTCTGTGCTGCTTTACTATTGTTTCTTTGTAGTCCGGAGGTGCATCTTTTCTACTTCACTCTCACCATTCCCACATCACTACAAGAGAAGTCTCTTGGGGAGCTCTATAGAGGGACAGATTATTTTGCAGTCGTGGCTTTGGAAATCAGGACTGGTTTCTGACCTGCGGTTGGAGCCAGGTTCTGTGCATCAGCTCTTATCAGTCGTGGTGGATTCTTGGCTACTTTCCAGGACCTTGTTGGTGGGAAAGTTTGTGCTTCAGAAGAAAATTACAATAAGGAGTGAAAAGGGGGAAAATTGAATACTGAGTACCCTTTTTTCCCTTCCTTCCTTCCTTCCTTCCTTCCTTCCTTCCTTCCTTCCTTCCTTCCTTCCTTCCTTCCTTCCTCCCTCCCTCCCTCCCTCCCTCCCTCCCTCCCTCCCTCCCTCCCTCCCTCCCTTCCTTCCTTCCTTCCTTCCTTCCTTCCTTCCTTCCTTCCTTCCTTCCTTCCTTCCTTCCTTCCTTCCTTCCTTCCTTCCTTCTTTCCTTCCTTTTCCCCCTTTCTTTTCTCCCCCTGTCCTTAACACAGATACAGGCCATGTACCCAGCTAAGGCAGTCTTCCAGAAAGAGGTAATGTGTAAGTTGTGACTCGAAGTTGTATTAGGTTAGATGAGTGGGGGAAAGTATGGCATCAAGAAACAAGGCATGTGAAGGGGCTGGAACAATAGCACAGTGGGCAGGGTGTTTTTCTTGCATGCAGCCGACCCAGGTTCAATTCCCAGCATCCCATATCCCTGAGCACCGCCAGGAGTAATTCCTGAGTGCAAAGCCAGGAGTAACTCCTGAGCATTGCCGGGTGTGACGCAAAAAGCAAAAAAAAGAAAGAAAGAAAGAAACAAAGCATTTGAAAAACTTGTTGGACTGAAAACATGGCTCAGGAAAAGGAGCCTGATTCTTAAATGTAGAGGTTTCTCAAGGGACACTGAAGTTTGGGCAATAGTAATCTGATTGTAACAAGGAATTGTGGTTATCAAAACCAAAGCAAAGTGTGTTACAGTTGCTGAGCTGATATTATTGCAGCAAGAACCTCTCTTTATTTTTCTATCTGTCTGTGCAATTATATTAGTTGTTGTATTTAATATAGAGTATATTTGTTTTTAGACTTTTATGAGTACTACTAATTAACCGTACAGTCTTTTATTAGCGTTTGATGTTCTAATTACTGCAGTGCCAGGAAGTTTTAATATGTTTCGAAAGTATTGCTTCTTTATTGATTCTCAGGTTTGCCAAGATTATGAATCTCGGTGAGTTAGTATTGATTAAAAGAGGACAATATTTTAAAGGCCATTTCCTTTGTTGGCGGTAAAAAAGTTAGACATAATCCCATGGAAATTGTGTTAATGTTAAATAACTTGTAAGGAGTGGAGAGAATTGCTATGACTAGTGAAGAAGTTCCTATAGAATGTTCCACCTGACTGCCTTACTCCTCATCAGCTACTTCCCCTCTTGCCTTGCCCACCAGCCATGCTCATTGTTACTTGTCTTTGCTTCATAAATCTTCTTTTCTTCCTAGACAAGCTTGGCCATCTTTTTGGTCTTGTTCACATACAACTTTCTTCAAAACCCTTCAGTGGTTTCCAAATCCTTAAAGCTCTCTAGCTTAAGCCTTAGATTAGCATGAATATTGTGTGTATGTGTATGTGTGCATGTGTGTGCATTTGCATGCGTGTGCACATCCCTCAAGCATTCAACTGGGATGGAAAGTCTGGTAGTGTCAAGACCATCTCATGAATGTTTTCAACCCATCCCAGTCTTGGAATAAGGCAGACATTCAATAATCTCTTGATAAATCCTTTCCTGTTTGTAGAAGATGAGAAGAGATAGAAATTACAAAATGAGACTCATCATTGAGCTACATTATTAGCTTAATATAAAGAATCACGCCATTGACAATTGGCTCAGACCTGTCATAAAGTTTGTCTCAAAGACTTGTCTTCTTTCTTTCCCCCAGACACATATTGTGTGGCACTGAAGATACAGCATTGGCAGACACATCTCACTTCCTGGCAGAAGTCTTGTATGAGTGTAGCTCACCGTTGACATGGCTAGTGCCACACTAGATGAAGTAACTCACAGGCTGGATTGCAGAGGAAGGACAGAGAAAGTCCTCTTGGGAGGGGAGTCTTCCTTAAGATCTGAAGTCTTTTGCCTTTGGTGGGAATTTTTTTTTTTTCCAAGAGTGGAGCTGTGCAATTCCTGAGTGAGGGTTTCTGGCAAGATTCTTTGTTAACATGGGGGAGCATTAGTTTCACATGGCGATCAGGTCCTAGCATTTGAGCTGAGTCCCAGTTGAAATGCATTAACTGCATTGTTTAGCATCCCCACCTTTCCAAGAATCAAGAATTGGAGAAGGGTGAGAATCATTTTCCACTCATAAGAATAGGATTGGATAGCTCAAGAGTTATTAGTCTAGGTCTGGAGCGATAGTATAATGGGTAGGGCATTTGCCTTGCATGCACCCTACCTAAGTTTGACCCCCAGCAATCCATATGATCACCTGAGCACTGTTAGGAGTAATTCTTGAGTGTAGAGTCAGGAGCAACCCCTGAGCATCACCAGGTGTGGCCTAAAAAAACAAAGAAGCAAAAAATCGAATACTCAGATCAGGAAGGTTCTAATGTCCACAACCCTCCCTCCCTCCCTCCCTCCCTCTCTCCCTCCCTCCCCCTCTCTTCCTCCCCCTCCCCCTCGCTCCCACTCTCTCCCCCTCCCCTCCCCCTCCCCTCCCCCTCTCCTCTCCCCCTCCCCCTCCCCTCTCCCCTCTCCCTCCTCCTCCTCCTCCTCCTCCTCCTCCTCCTCCTCCTCCTCCTCCTCCTCCTCCTCCTCCTCCTCCTCCTCCTCCTCCTCCTCCTCCTCCTCCTCCTTCTTCTTCTTCTTCTTCTTCTTCTTCTTCTTCTTCTTCTTCTTCTTCTTCTTCTTCTTCTTCTTCTTCTTCTTCTTCCTTTCTTGTTTTGGGGCCATACTCCAGTGGTTATCAGGACTTTCTCCTGACTCTGCACTCACGGTTTACGCCTGGTGGGGCACTAGGGATCATATGTGGTGCTTGAATCAAACCTGGATCACGTATGTGCTAGGCAAGTGTATTTCCCTCCAACTACATACATGTTCTTTCTAAGTTGACCCCCTTTCTCATTTGCACAACCTTTATCCCTGCCTCAAAGCAACATCTCATTGCATTCCAGGGCTTTCATTTCAGTTCCAGGAGCAACTGTTTTATCGTGAGACGCCTGTGCGGGTACAGGAATATGGCAGCTCCTGCTTCTGAACCTGCTTTCCAGCATGCCAAGTGCCTTGCTGGGTTTCCACTTTACCAAGTGCAGAGAGCCAAGGGGTGAGGATTTCTGTCTGTCCCGGTGGGACAAAGGGGGTGAATGAGTTAACATTTACAAAGTGCTTTGAACTCCTTGGAGAAAAGGCACAATCTAAGTATTCTCATTAGTGCATGAATAATAGATGAGCATAAAGCACTTTGCAAATATGAAGTTCTTTAGCAATGCTAAATAATACTTCCACCAACCTACCTGTGAGTGGCAGGGCCTCTTCTTGGAACTCTGATGGCGCTAGTCTCGAGTGTCGCTAATGCGAGTCATGACTGTAGGTAAAACTCATTCCCCCTCTGGGTATCGAGAACACTGGGGTCACGATGGATGATGTCAAAGGCAACTCTTATTTAACTCAGTGGATTTTTAAAGGGCGTTTTGTCTAGAATGAGAGTGACTGCTGCAGGATTCAGGGACTTCTGGGAAGGACCAGTCTCTGGGAAAAGGTTCTGAGTAGTAGCAGAGCACTCTTGCTCTTTTTTTCTTGTAGGATCAACTTGCTTTTTTCCCCAAGATGTGTGTGTGTGTGTGTGTGTGTGTGTGTGGTCATTGCACCCTGACTATGGAGATAAGCTCTCCTGGACCTACATAATTTGAGATATGAACACTATTACCTTTCATATACATTTTATCTCTCTCTAATAGCTGTATCTGCTTCCTCCCCCTGCCCATTCTTTGTAGTTGTTGTTATGATGTCCAGGGTCACACACTGAGTTGTGTGTATGCTGGAGGTCATAGACATATGGTGGCAAAAGGGGTCACAATGTCAAAGCTGCCACATTTGGAGTCATGGCATGGTGCTGGGAGTGAAGCTCAAGGCCATGAGTTGTGGTCTGCTAGATCCTCTACCTCTGCCACAGTCTCTGGCCATATGTCACTATATTTATTTATTTATTTATTTATTTTGGTTTTTGGGTCACACCCGGCGATTCACAGGGGTTACTCCTGGCTCTGCACTCAGGAATTACTCCTGGCGATGCTCAGGGGACTATATGGGATGCTGGGATTCGAACCCGGGTTGGCCGCGTGCAAGGCAAACGCTCTACCCGCTGTGCTATTGCTCCAGCCCCATATGTCACTTTAAAAAAACTGTTGTATGAGTCTGAGATAGTACAGAGGTTAAGGCATTTACCCTGCATGCTACTGACCCTGGTTCGAATCCCTGGCATCACGCATGGTCCTATACCCACA
Organism: Sorex araneus; assembly: GCF_027595985.1. Taxonomy (NCBI): domain Eukaryota; kingdom Metazoa; phylum Chordata; class Mammalia; order Eulipotyphla; family Soricidae; genus Sorex; species Sorex araneus. The sequence continues at coordinate 356,605,202 of NC_073303.1, forward strand.
CTGCCAGAGGCTATTCCTGAACACAGAGCCAGGATAACCTCTGTGTACTTCTGGGTATGGCTCAAAAACCAACCAACCAACCAACCAACCAACGAATCAACAAACCAACCAACCAACCAAATAACCAACTAACCAATCAACAAACAACGAATCAAACAAAATCTGTGTCTAAACACTCACAAATATATCTTTCATGGTATTATTACCCCTTTCCCTTGTATAATTTTAGAGTCTTGAGCTTGGGTGGGACTTTCAAGCCTCCCTGCTCTGCCCCAGATATATCCAGGACTCAGAAGTCTTAGAGACTAAGTTATCCTGGCCTTGGGCAGTGTTCATGAAAGGTGACAAGCTGATGTCCTTTCCTACCCTGGGATCCAGCCGAAGCCTCTTCCACACTCAGACCCAAAGGGGTTGAGAGTCTGTCCTCGTGTGCCTTTCTCTGGCAAGGTCTCACAGTTGTCCTGAGCCAGATGGCTTCATCCACAAGGACCTTTGTGGTTGGCACTAACAATCATAGCACCCCGCTCCTCAGAGCGTGACAGATAGGACAGAGCAGAGGATCCTGGGAGGCTGGGATGAGGGCAGGTCCTGTGCACAGGGAAGAGACAGGTCAAACCACCCTAGGACAGTAGACACAAGGGCCGGGGGACTGCCCCATAGCTGGAAGCCTGCTTCATGAGCGGAGGGGAGAAGGCAGATGGAATAGAGAAGGGATAACTAAGAAAATGAAGGCTGGAGGAAACAGTTGGGATGGGAGATGCATGCCGAAAGTAGATAATGGACCAAACATGATGACCTCTCAGTGTCTGTGTTGCAAGCCATAATGACCAAAAGTAGAGAGAGAATATGGGGAATATTGTCTGCCATGGAGGGGGGGTATACTGGGGATATTGGTGGGGGGGAATGTGCACTGGTGGAGTGATGGGTGTTTGATCACTGTGAGATTGTAACCCAAACATGAAAGCTTGTAACTATCTCACTGTGATTCAATAAAATTAAAATAAATAAAAAAGAGAGAGACAGGTCAAGCGCCTGCCGGGCTGACTGTTCTATTAGCAAGGGAGCATTTGGCTGCAAATACTATCTGACTGGCAGTGACTAAAGCAAGGAACATAGCAAAGAATGCACTAACTTCTCCTTGACGCCCCTCTCCTTCCCTCTCCCTCTCCTCTCCACTCTCCTCTCCCCTATCCTTCTCCCCTCTACCTCTCCCTCTCCTGTCCTTTTCTATTGTTTCCTCTCTGCCCTCCTCTCCTCCCCTCTCTCCTCCTTTCCCCCTTCCCTCTTCTCCTCTCCCCTCCAGACTCCTTCCCTCCCTTTCCCCTTATTTACACCCTTCTCTTCCCCTCTAACCTCCCTCCTTCCCCCCTCCTTTCCCCCTCCTTTCTCCATCTCTCCCCTGCCATTCCTCTCTTTGCCTCTCCTTGCCTTTCCATCTCTCCCCTCCCCTTTCCTCTCCCCTTCTCTCTACTCCCTCCTTTCCCCTTCCTTTCTTTCCCTTCTCTCTCTTCCTCCCCACTCTCCTTCCTTCTCCTCCCCTCCTCCTTTTCCCTTTCCTCTCCTTGCTTGCATTGCCTCTCCTCTCCCTATTTCCTCCCCCTTTCCCTACATCTCCCCTCCCCTCCTATGTTCTGTCCTGTCTCTCTTCTTTTCTCCTCCTCCTCCTCTCTGCTCTCCTCTCCTCCCCTCCTTCCCTTCCCACGTATCCCCTATCCAGCTCTCCCCTTTCCTTTCCCATCTTCTCCTGTCATCTCTTCTCCTTTCCCACTTTTTTGACAGGAAATACATTCTTCTGGGAGCCCCTCAAAGCAAACTTCCTCTTACCTGCCCTATACAAGAACTGAGTCTGGGCTTCTCCCAAAGCCATGGCTTATCTTTGACGATGTTGGTGCTTGTTGGGGATATAGTCACAGTCAACCAAAGATGCTGTGCTAAGTGAACAAAAGAAGGAAGTAGGGATAATCAGCATTGAGAGTCTGCCACAAACTCGGTATTTCCAAGAGTACCTGGGACTTCTATTATAAAATATGTAATCTACAGAGGCATGTTTAATTAAGAGATCTTTGACCTGATCAGTTAACTTACCACGACAGAAATATGAGCCTCTTTGCCATATTTCTTAAATAGCCTCTTCAGTTGCCTTTGACCGTTTCTCAGCTGTGCTGTGAAGGTAATGATAATTACACATCTGAGTAACATTTCATGCTTTACAGATAATTTTCACATACATTATCCACTTGACCCCCACTAAGACTGTGTGGGTCAGGTAACATACTGTTGTCATTCTCATTATTTGTTGTTGAGTGTAGTGTAGAAGACTGAGTTACCACCAGCATTTCACACCTCACCTTCCCCTATCCCCGTTTCTCTGCCTCCACACATGTAATCATTCTAAATGGGCATGATATTCATTTTATTATTTATATGTGTGCATGTACAATGTTAACTTTTCTTATTGATCATGTTATTTTTTTTAAATAATCAGCAGTCGTTTGTAGATGTCATTCTGGTTTGTACCTGTTTTACTCCACAGGGTATTAACCATAAGAGAATCACGTGGGTGGGTGTATGGACTCTAAAGGCTGTGTAATATTCCTGCCCTAAGCTGATGGGGTGGGAAGGGTGTCTCTCTGCTGCGACCCCTAGTGGAAATTTGATGTCCTTCAACTTCTTGTACATTTGCATATCTAAGGCTGATGGGCTGGGTAGAAATTTCTCTAGGATACAGACTCAAGAAAAATGATGATGATTCATAAGATAGAAATCTGAACAAATATCCCAAATGTGTGTTTCTGGAAGGTCTTCTCTAGTCTACACCACCAGACATGGGTCATAATTCACTAGAAACTGGGTCTGAGGATGCTTAACTTGTTCAAGCTCACACAAACTGTCAAGGTGAATTGGAGATGAGAATTCCAAAGAGGTCTTCTGACTAAAGAGCCTTCTCATTTGCCAAGGCAGTGCTTTGTGAGTCTCTGAATAGTAGGAACACTAAGACATCCTGACTGAAATTCTTTAGAGAATGCTTTGAATTTTACCAATGGCTTTGCTCATGTTCATGATAAGTTGTAGGTAGAAGAAAGAGCAGCAGTGAGAGAGCACCCTGTGCCAAAGACAGAAGATAGTAGTCACTGTGGGTTTTAAGGCTCTTGCCTTGCATGTGGCCAACCAGTATTCAGTCACTGGCACCCCATATGGCCCCTCCATGTCCCACCAGGAGTGATCCTTGAGTGCATATCCAGGAATAAACCTTGAGCACTACTGAATGTGGCCCCCAAAATAGACAAAAGTCATGAAATCAGGTAGAAATATTCTGAAAGATGGTCTAGTTTAACCCTCCCATTTTTCGTTTGTATTTTGGACACATCTGGCAACTTTTGGCTATGTGCTCAAAAAATCACTCCTGGCTGGTGCCATGAATTAATTCCAACTAGCTCCATACTAGTCAATGCCTGGACCCCTGTGACATCTCTCCTTATTGCCCTTTTATTGGCAGATGAGGGTAAAACTAACTTTTTTTCTAGGCATAGAAAACCATTTATTCTGGAATAAGTGATCCCAGACTATGTTATCATTGGGAATCTTGACTCCCTTGGAGAGGTTTTTATTTTCATTCACTGACCAGAGTTGGTTTCTTCCTGTCCTGAGCATCTCTAGCTTGTCTATTCTCTTTCTATGGGACTAATGAGGCAGAGAGAGATTTTTATATGACTGGAGTCATATAAAAATGCCGCTGTCCTCTTTGGCATAGTGCAGAGGTCTCTCAATACTAACTGGTCCGCTCCATCCCCCTTACACTTGACTTGGTTCTTGGAGACTTTCTGGAGAGGTGTTCTTACATTTCCATGTTCTAAATCATTGCCTGTTGTGATTACATGATGATTTTAAATAAGCAGCTATGTATTCCCATTTGTATATGAGATCAGAGGAGAAAGGAACATTCATCTCTGGTCCAGGCAATCTGTCAGGTCAAGAGGCCTGCAAAGCTGGCCTCCCTCGGTTGAAATGGTTTTGATTCGATCTATTCTCTTCTCACAGCTGTGATGATGAGGCAAGGTTAGGTGGTGTTTCCTGGGGTCCCGCACTCTCATGTGGGTTCTTGCACAAGATTAGTAGCAGTGCCCTGGAGATCTGACATTGAGAGGGTGTGTCAGGGGTCCTGAAGGGCATAGCTTTCAGGACAGATGTATTTGTGTGGGGTGGTGCCTGGGATCAGACTCACATTCTCATACCTATAGGGCATGTGCTCAAGTACCACATTCTCCCCAGTCTCACCAAATGAATTTTTTGAGGCAGGAGTATTTTGAGTCATACTCTTGGTTTTGTGCTTGGTGATTGCTCCCAGCAGTTCTCAGGAATTTACATAGTGCCAGGAATTGAACTGGCACCTGCATGGGTACAAGTCCAGCACTTTGCTCCCTGGATTCTCTTCCTGGGCTGTATTTTGAGGGTCCTGTAATGTGGAGCACATCATAAATTGCATGTAGTCTTCTATATGATGGGCCTCTGAGGAACAGCGAGGATGCAGATGGCAAAGTTTGGGAGAGAATCCCTTATTTTCCAGGAAATGCTTGAGCTCTTTCAGCAAGCCGTCAGGCCAGGGAAGTGGAGTTAGAGTTCTGGGTCTCTGGGGGGGCCTGGAGAGGCATGAGGGAAGCCTTTCACCCCTCCAAGGAGACCTGTCCCATTCATTGCTTGTTTGGCCACCATGTGGTCAGTCAACTACCTATCTGCAGCAGTGTTAGGAAGTTGTGCCCCTACTTTAAAATAACAAGCACGCCCCTCCCACCTCTCAGGAGAGGCAGCTCAGGAGTTTACGAAGGAACCAGTCCCTTGACTGCAGAAGAGACCCCCCCCTGTTCTAATTCATCTCCTTCAGTAATTGGTCTCTCAACTTTGGGGTACTCTCAAGAGTTCCTCCTTCATCGCCCTTCTTTTTTTTTTTTTGCTTTTTTTTTTTAGGTCACACCTAGCAATTCACAGGGGTTACTCCTGGCTCTGCACTCAGGAATTACCCCTGGCACTGCTCAGAGGACCATATGGGATGCTGGGAATCGAACCCTGGTCGGCCGCGTGCAAGGCAAACGCCCTACCCGCTGTGCTGTCGCTCCAGCCCCTCATCGCCCTTCCTTGTCTTTTTTTTTTTTTTGCTTTTTGGGTCACACCCCCACTGTGCACAAGGGTTACTCCTGGCTCTGCACTCAGGAATTACTCCTGGCAGTGCTTGGGGACCATATGGGGTGCTGGGAATCGAACCCGGGTGGGCCGCATGTAAGGCAAACGCCCTACCCGCTGTGCTATCCAGCTCCCCACCCTTCCTTGTCTAAAGTCTTCCTTCCTCCTCCTCCTCTTCCTCCTCTGAACGGAGGAGGAGATTCTCTGGATGGATATGAAAGAGACACAGTTTTCTGAACTGGGGGAACCCAGAGGGCCCAGAATGTGAGAACCCCGAGACAGCTTCCTTTCCTGTGCCCCCCATTGCCCCCTCCCCCTTGGGCTGGGGGATGTTGACAGCACTTGCACAACTGAAGTCTCTGGAGTGGGGTCACCCCACACAGGGCAGCGGAGAGCCCAGGAGTGCGGGTTTGCTCCCCTGCCCTCCACCGACCTAATTAACAAGTTGGGTCCTTTCCAGCTCCTCTTGGGGGCTTCTCCCTGGGGCCCAGCTCTGCTGGGGGCGGGCAGACAGTCTTACTTTAAGCCCTGTATTGATCCTCACGTGATCCTGGGCCCTCTTGGGGGAGTACTCTCATGTTTTAAGTGCATGCAGTTACTCTCTTGACTGGCTTGTAAACAGGTTTTAATGGGGCTATTAGTGTAAAAGGACAGGAAACTTTCAAAAACAGCCTCTTAAATATTCATGAGGATGTTAAATCTGGCGCTTAATCACCAGTGTTTGCACACAGCTAACGGGGAGGGAGGACAGCTGACAGGCTGCCTTCACTCAGCAATTGACAGGGCATTAATAAACACTCGTACAGGCATGATGAATGGCCAAGAGAACAGGATTTGTTGTTGTTGTTGTTGTTTTAAACAATCGGAACTCTCTCCTTTGGGGACTCCTCCTCTGTGGGGGAGTGCTCCTATGTTTATATGGGAGTGGAATTCCAAAGAGAGATGAGGCTGGAGGTATGGGAGGGAGATGGACACGGCAGATTATTTTTCTTCACAAAGACATAACCAGGGCTTAGAGCAATGGTACAGTGGGGAGTGCACTTACCTTGCATGCAGCAGACCCAGGTTTGATCCCTGGCATACCATATGGCTCCCTGAGCACTTCCAGGAGTGATCCCTGAACACAGAGCCAGAAGTAAGCACTGAGCACTGGTGGGCAAAGCCCCTCAAACCAAACCAAAATAGAAAACCCAAAAAGATTTAACTGGACTTCCTCCACTGCCCCAGCCCCAAAGTCTTCAATCCAGCTGTCCATTTCCCAGAACATGGGGTTCATAGGGGAAATTTTAAAAAAATAGGAAAAGAATCCGCAGAAAATTCCCTACCTGGAGCCACTCTTGCTTGACAGGAGCGGCTGAGCCCAGCTTGCTCCCAGCCGCCTCTTCAATGCGGGAGAGGGACAGCTTGCATGCTGCAGGTGACTGCAAAGAGTGCTGGTGCATTGTGGCTGTTCCTCTTCCCCAACATCACCTCCCTGCACCCTCCCCCTCCCCCCCACCTTGAAAATGCATGGAAAGTGTTTTATTCACTACTCACTGATCAACGTGGTCACACTCCTCTAACAGACTTCAGAGACAGTCCAGGACCATGCCCACAGATGCTAGAGAAACAGAGGCACAGAGCATGACATGGTCTCCAAGTCCACGTTCTGAAGTAGGGCCGAGTTAGGACTGGACTTCCCTGTATCCTGCCACTGCCACCAGCAAAATGCAGCTTGCTCAGAGGGAGTGAGGGAATCCCTCTGGCCCTCTGAGCGGGCTTGCAGGCACCGAGTCAGGTTCTGTCTCCAGAATGGCACAGCAGCTGCTGCTGGGACCAACCCAGGTCAGGAGGTTGAAGTCTGGAAAGCTCCCCGTGGTTACTGAGAGGGAGCAAATCTCAACCTCTACTGTCCCCCTCTCTGAAACCAATGCCCACATCAACTGGGACTTTTTTGGTTGACTGTTTTTTTTTCTTTTTGGGTCACACCTGGCGATGCTCAGGGGACCATATGGGATGCTGGGATTTGAACCCGGGTCGGCCGCGTGCAAGGCAAACGCCCTACCCGCTGTGCTATCGCTCCAGCCCCTTGACTGGTTTTTTTGAGAAGTGAAAGCAAGGCCCTCCGTCCCGCATGTAGGAGATCAGATATCCATACATTTTGTTTTTCACAAGCCAGGAAACCCCCCTTACCCCCTACTGTGCCCTCCCCATTTCATTATAATGGTAGAGAAGACCAAAGAAATCACTCTCTTCCTCAAAACCCTCCCAGCACCCAGTCCATCGTGCAGATATATTTCTTGCTTCTCTCTAACATGTTCTGAGTCCCAGGTCAGAGATCTGGGGAAAGCTTGACCCTGAGCCACTCTTCCTTGCCTTGCCTGTTGACCTGTGGGGTCATGTAGAAGGCAGAGCTCAGTTCTAGAGTGGATGTGTTGCCCACCCAGATTTTGTCATCCTGCCCTGTTTGAAAAGCTGGCTGCGGGGCTGGAGAGATAGCACAGCAGGTAGGGCGTTTGCCTTGCACTAGGCCGACCCAGGTTCGATTCCCAGCATCCCATATGGTCCCCCGGGCACTGCCAGGAGTAATTCCTGAGTGCAAAGCTAGGAATAACCCCCGAGCATTGCCGGGTGTGACCCAAAAAGAAAAAAAAAAGAAAAGAAAAGCTGGCTGGGAGACTTCTATTACAACCAGATCTAACCAATTGCGTCTCCTCTGCATAGCCGCTTACAGGCTCCCCCAGAGGAGGGGACACCCCTTCCTTCTAGCCAGTGGACCAGGGTGTGTGACTCAGGCAGCTGCTACAGAGATGATTCTGCAACAGAGTATGTTGTGGGGCTCAGTGCACCTTTATTTATTTACTTATTTTCCTATGGAATGCCAACCAGGAATGAAGAATCAGCTCCTTTGCTAAACTGTTAGCATTAATGACTTCCATAAGAGCCAATCTATTGATTAAAAAAAACAAAACAAAACAAAACTCCACTTGTCTCTTTCATCTGGATATATAGCTGATAGGTGTTGTTGGTAGAGCCACAATATGAAAAATAGCTTCCTTTGTACAATTAGAATGGATATTTCCTGACAACTTGTGCCAATAATCGTGACAATGTTTGGTACAAATATAGAGCCCAAACGGAACCTTAAACCTGACTCAGTGGGACATTTTTCTTTGAGTTGTCCAGTGCAAAGGACAAAGCTGGATTCCATGTTTTTATTTAGATTACCGGATGCGACAAAATGTCAGATTCCGCCCCCATTGAGTTCACAGGACATGACTTCTGTTTGATATTCTACTTCTTATACCAGCTTCTCCTATTCTGCGCTTATTTTGGTTTGTTGTTTTATTTTGGTTTGTTTAATTAGGAAGCAAATATAGAAGGATTCAGCACAGTTTGCTGAGAATACTTGGAGTAGGGTGGAGGAAGGTTAGGCTCACCTCCCAGCAGTCTACTGAAAGGATGGACTAAATTAGACCTCCTCACTTCCCTTATCTCTGAACTGAAGACAATGTCCTCCCAACATTTCCCTGACCTGTGCTTTCAAATACAATGACCACAGGTGCTACTTTCTGCTTCTGTCTATGCCTCACGGGCCTCTTACTATGAGAAATTTCCCAGTTTTGAGTGAATAATCCACACATACACCTCTGCCCCCAAACTGGTCCCACAGTGATGATCTCATATGTAATCACTGTGATTATCTCATACTTTTTGTGGAGGGACGGGATTGTTTTGACATGAGTTCAGCAGCACTTAGTCATTCTAACATTAGATACTCAAGGGTCACTGATTGAGTTTGCTTAAAAACTTTTTTTCGGGGACAGGAGATATTGTATAAGGGTTAAGGTACTTGTTTGCCTGAGGCTGGGCTTGTTGGTTTCTGAAACCATGGGATATGGAACCCAAAGCCCCACAAGAGGTTCCTTCTGAGCACATCTGAACACTGCCAGGTGTGGTCCCCAAACCAAGAACCAAAGCTAAAACCAATTTATTTCTGGGTCTCCTCTTGAGAGATTCTGATTCGGTAGGTCTGGGGTTGGGGATACCCACCAGGAAGAAGGACCTTTAAGGTGATTCATCTGTATGTGTTTTGAGGATCAGTGACCCAGAAGAAGGGGAGGAAGGGCTGAAGAGCGGGGAAGTAACCAGGAATCACGTATTCTGTAGCCAGAACCTTCCGAAGCCTAGAAGTGCCCCAACCAAGAAGAGGACAGCAGTGTGTTTCCCTTGGGTGCTGTCAGAGAGATGTGAAGCATCCACTGTATCTCCTGCTCCATCAGCCTGGGATTCCTGGGCCAATGAGAGGGCCACAGCTCTGCCAAGTCCCAAACGCTGCTCCTACTTGCTATCGCACTGCCCGTGTGAGAGAAGGGACAGAGACCTGGAGTTTCTGAAATCCCACAGAGAGTGTCTTTATGGCCATCAGAGTGGGCCCTCTCTTGAAATCCTGCATGGAGAGGTTTTTGGAAGGTTCTGGAGTAAATCTGGACAGTCAGATGCAATCCTGAAGATCCTGCCCTTTGGCCAGGAGGTGGTGTGTATTAAGGCAGCCGATCTGAGGCACATGCATTACCAACTCTTATGCTTTTGTAGGAAGCATTATGTCTCATCTTTACAGTCAGATTAATGGAGATTAGTGGTTCCACTTAGGAGTTTTAACATTGTGCTGACCCAAATTGTCAGAGCCCTCGTCACCGAGTGCTATATGTTCAAGGGCTGGACCAGCTGGTAGTTGAGGGGGTGGAGAGAGGGGGTTTACATTTTCCTAAAGTGATTTTGTTAATTGTTCTGTGTAAGAAATCTGGGGTGTCTCTTTAAACACAATGCATATATGGCACCCACTCCATGTTCCATGCATTTCTATATCCACCAGCCCATTCCTTTGCTCAGAGGACATTTAATAATCAACGGTCACTCACACGTGCCTCCCCCTGACTTCTGGGGGTGGGGTCCAGTCCCTGAAGTCTCAGATGATTTCATTAATGTCTTTGATCCACTGGAAGGATAAAAATAAATCTCTCAAAGGCTCTTAGAAGCCCGCCACTCTCTGCAGGGTGGGGGTGGGGAAGGAGGATGGATGTTAATTAATAAACTTAAACCCTGTCGTGGGGCACACACAGCTGTGATCCAGAGATCACAGGAAACCAGAGCCAGGCTTCTCATCCAAGCGACTCCTTACCCGTGGCATGGATTTGGTTGTGACAGCTCCATCTTCATCAGTGGGGGCTGAGGCCACAGCAGATGAGGCATTATAAAACATCAGTGTTGGTTTTATACGTTATGGGTGGCTGAGAAGTTCCTTGGACTTGGTGACTGATGTAGGTCTACCCCAGGCTTGCAGGTGACAGCTTTTTGATGCCTGGACACCTCCTTTTAGTAGAACATGCACATAGGGTGGGAGGAAATTGGGGTTTGGCTGTTTTCTTCCCCTCGGTGTAAGGTGATACATCCATGTTCATGCATGTCTCTATTGGGGGCTATTTTGAGTTACTGGGAGTTTCCTTGTTCTCCTAGGACAAGTTCTAGTTACCCGTTCTACAGGTGATGAACATCTGATCTATTTCCAACTTTTACCTGATCAGTAAAGCTTCTGTGACAAATCTTACACAAATCTGTAAATTAACCATTCTCATCATGGTTTTTTAATTTATTTTTGTGACTTTTTCCCCCTTTTTGTTAATCACCTGATGATTCTCAGGGGTTACTCCTAGCTCTTCACTCAGGAATCACTCCTGGTGGTGCTCAGGAGACCATATGGGATGCCAGAGATCGAATCCGGGTCAGCTATATACAAGGCAAATGTCCTACCCTCTTTGCTATCACTCCTGCCCCCATGGATTTAGTTTATAGTTCCCTAATGACTAAGTAGTGCCTATTAGCTATTGGTTTATCTTCTTTTGTGAAGTAGTGACCTATTTTACCTATTAAAACAGAGATACAGAGATACAGTTTAGATCCAGCAAAGGGCAGCCTTTTCAGGGGGTATTTATTTATTTATTTATTTATTTATTTATTTATTGCCTTGAATAAAGCATTCTATAAATACCATGATTTGCAAAGTTCTTCACAGTACACTTGTTTTCAGATATACAATATCTCAACACCAGTTCCACCACCAAGGTGCCCTTCCTACCATCAGTGTCCACCCCCCAGTTCCCTCCCCTCCCCCAAGCCAACTCTCTTAGCAGGTGCAGAATAATTTACTCTATATTGCTGTTATAACATATATCTTGTAAAGGTGGTGCTAAGGTTCTGGCCTGAGGATTTACTGAGCTGTTAAGTGCGAGTTGGGCCTTCTGTTTTACTGTTTTTACTCACTGAGGTTAGTGGGCTTCACTCAATTTTCCCATCTAATTGTCTGTGCTTCCTCTTGGGCTGTCAGCTCTGTAGAGTTTGGAAATGTTGCGTGGCTGCATATGTGGCCTCATGCTTCAGGAGCTTTGGAGCTGGGACCATTAGCTTCCAGCCTCTCTCTGGCCTCTCCGAGATCAGTCCTGATGCTGGGCCGATTCTCTGACAGGGCAGTAGCCAGAAGTGGGTGAAGCACTGGGCCTCCAGAGGGACAGGAACTCAGTCTAACCCAACCCCCTCTCAGGGATCTATTTTTATAAAACTCTGTTTTTTTTCATTTTAATTTATTTTTTCATTAGATTACAGTGAGATACACAGTTACAAAGTTGTTTATGATTGGGTATCAGTCATATAATGTTCCCATACCCATCCCTTCACCAGTGCACATTTCCCACCACCAATGACCCCAGTTTCCCTCGCCCCAGCACCTCCCCCCACATCCATCTCTATGGCAGGAAATTTCTCTCTCTCTCTCTCTCCATCTCCCTCCCCGTTCTTATTTTATAAAACTTTAAAGCACATACTGTCTTATAACATATGATAACACAAAAAACAAAAAGTCTCTGTTTCACCTAATCAGAGAGAGAGAACAAAAGGGAATACCCTGCCATAGTGGTAGTGTGTGTGTGTGGGGGGGTGGGGAGACGGGACTGGGGAGGGTGGGAGGGATGCTGGGTTTACTGGTGGTAGAGAATGGGCACTGGTGAAGGGATGGGTTCTCGAATTTTGTATGGGGAAAACATGAGCACAAAAATGTATAAATCTGTAACTGTACCCTCACGGTGATTCGCTAATTAAAAATAAATCAATTATTAAAAAAGTCTCTGTTTCTGCGAAGGTTTCCTTGTGCCTTTGAACACTTTACATCTTGTTCCCAGCCCTGGCCCCTTGCACACTGTCACCAGTTTTCTGATCCTGAAGTTTTATCTTGTCCAGAATGCCAGACAAACCAAATCACAGGCTATGTAGACCCCCTGAATCCACTGCCCATTTTAGATTGAGTCAGTTAACTCTTTAGTGAGTGACAGAAATTCTGAAATATCCTGGACACCAGTCTGGTGAGACATAAAGTGGTGAGTATTTTCTTCAAGGTTACAATTTGCTTATTTTTTTCTAAATGGTGTCTTTCCATGATAAAAATTCAAACATATCCTTTCTTCCTGTACTATCAAGGCATCAGCTATCAAAATGATTGTCAGGGCAAGGGTAAGAACTCAAAAGGCCTCACATATGTGAGGCCCCAGTTTCCATCCCAGCCCCTCATGACCCCCAAACACAACTGGGTGCTGTTCTAAGTGACCCTCAATCACTTTGGAGAAAGATCCCAAGGTGAATGGCCAAATACCCAACCCCAAACGCATTGGGACGCCATCTTACCAACCTAACCGAAAGGGACAGCAGAAAACATGAATGTCATATTCATCTGGATACTCCCTCTTGCTGAAGCTTTGAATGTGTCCCCTCTGCTGTTGAGACCAGGGGTCCCAAACACTTGTGTTGTGGCACTCACACACAAATACCATGCTCACACACTCTTGGACCTGCACAGTGGGCTGTAGCACTGGGGACTGCAAAGGGAAGTGCCCTAGGGATAGAACATGGCATGTGGGGTGATGCTGAGGATTGCAAGCATGGCCTGAAGCCTGCAAAGCAGACACTCTGTCACTGAGCCACACTTAGTCATCACAAATCAGAATCATGAAGTCCTGTTGATCGTCAATTTCTTGAGCGGGCTCAGCAACCTTTCCATTCGTCCTATCCCTGAGATTTTAGAAGCCTCTCTCCACTTGGCCTTCCCAACGATGCTGCATTGGAGGCTCTTTCAGGGTCAGGGGAATGAGATACAGCTTGTTACTGGCTTCAGCATATGAATACACCATGGGAAGCTTGCAAGGCTCTCCCATGTGGGCAGGAAGCTCTCAGTAGCTTGCTAGTTTCTCCCAGAGGGAGAAGTAGATTATAAGATATCACTTCTGGAAGCTTGCTTTTAAGTCTCTGGATGTTGGCCGTTGATGGGATTACACACACCTGGTTTCCTCTGCCGGTACCTTCATGCATGAGGCTTGTCCGAACGTGTGGAGAGGGGCCTTGAGCATGACTATGGCTGGGTTCTGGTGGTCTTTGGCCACCGGGAGCTCTGCTCAGGACGGGGAGGGAAGCTGGAGCCCATCTCCTCCGAGGGGCCGCAGGGAAGACAGCCAGGCGTGCAGGCAAGAGACACTTAGTGATAGGATAAAAATAAAAGCGCCATTTTAAGTCACACCCCCTTAAAATGAAATGAAAATAACAGCCTTTCTTCCCTCCCTCCACCTACTCTCGAGTAACCTTAGTGTTACTGTTGGCAGCTGCTGCTTAATCTTCAATTGTGTTGTCTCTTTATTGGTTTGATATCCTTCATTGCACACATAGGTGAAATCAAGCAATACTAGTTTCTTTCCTTCTGCCTAGTTAGCTTTGCATAGTTCTCCAGAGCTCTTCTATTTTATGCCAATGGCACAATTTCATCCATTAAACTCTCATCCACTGTTGGTGGGAATGTAGTCTGGTGCATTCCCTGTGAAAAACAGTATGAAGAGTTCTTAGGAAACTTAAAATTGAGCTACCCTATGATCCAGAAATTCTACTTTTAGTATCTACCACCAGAACAGGTTGGCTGGAGCGATAGCACAGTGGTTGGGCGTTCACCTTTCACACGACAGACCCGTGTTTGATTCCTCCGCCCCTCTTGGAGAGCCCAGCAAGCTACCGAGAGTATGGAGCCCATGAGGCAGAGCCTGGCAAGCTGCCTGTGGGTATTGGATATGCCAAAAACAGTAACAATAAGTCTCTCAATGAGAGATGTTACTGGTGCCCGCTCGAACCACCAGAACAGAAAAACATTCATTCAAAAGGATGCATGCATGCACACCGCTATTCACTAGCAGCACCTAGTGCAATAACTAAGATTTAGCATTAACTTAGTTGTTCAACAACAGATCAGTGAATCATAAAGACATGGTATATATACACAATGGAATACTATGCAGCTGTAAAGAATGATGAAATAATGCAATTTGTTGTAACGTGGATGGAACTGGAAGATATCATATTGAATGAAGTAAGCCAGAAGAAGGACAAACACAGCATACCACTTATATATGGTATTTAGAGCAACTGGGTGAAGAAATGCAGTAGTTTAAGAGGGAGATGCCTAGATCATCTTTGGCCCAGAGTATAGGGAGGATAAGGAGTTAGAGTTAAGGGGAAGGGGAGTGGAGAGGGATAAAAAGCAATGGGGGTAAGGGCCAAGGAGATCCAGGGAAACTGTTAATGTTAAGGAATGATAGAGCTAAATATCCAAACCATTAAGTCAACAACACTGAAATTGCAAGACCCCAATTTTTTTTCTTACATAGATTTTATTATTCCACTAGTAGGGGGAAATAAAGGCATCCAGCATGCAAGAGAAGTTTGGACTAGTGAAAATAAAATAGTTCTGCTTGTTTTCTCTATTCTGTAGCTATCTTGACCTCTGAATCCTGCTTCAACTTCTGGCTGAGGGATCCTCACCCCTCCACCCCTCATGTACCCTTTGTGCCTTGTAGCCCCCAATACCCAGTGGAGTTTAAAGATTCTTTGGAAGTTATTTTGATGAATAGCATAATCACATTTCATATCTTCAAAATACTGTTTATTCCTTGAATGCACAAGGGAGAAACTCTAATCATGGCAATTTTGAGTACCACAGGGTAGCCGACGGGCCCTAGGGTAAATGGTTTCTGTACTAGTGATTTACTTATTGATTTCCTTGTAAAGGCTTGCAACACAGACACTGTGAGTACACACTCCCATGAGTGCACACTTCCTTGAGTGCACACTCCTATGAGTGCACACTCCCATGAGCAAACACTCCTGTGAGTGCACACTTCCGTGAGTGCACACTCCGGTGAGTGCACACTCCCGTGAGCACACATTCCCGTGAGTACACACTCCCATGAGCACACACATGAGTGCATACTCCCATGAGTACACACTCGGGAGTGTGTACACAAGGGAGTGTTTACATAGTACCTTTTGCACTAACTCTTCAGCTCCAAATATTATTGTCTTTAAGAAAACCAATTTAATGGGTAACAAAAAGTACACACTCCCATGAGCAAACACTCCCATGAGTACACACTCCCGTGAGTACACACTCCCATGAGCAAACACTCCCATGGATACACACTCCTGTGAGTACATACTCTCGAGTGAATAACTTGTAGACGATGGACAACAGGCAGATCGGGCCATAGTTGCCGATGTCGTGGATGTCTCCCTTCTTGTGCAACAGGACGGTCCTACTGGTTTTCCATTAGGACAGAACCTTGCATTCAGACAGGTAGCATGTGAAGAGCCAAACTAGTGTATTTATGAGTACTGGCAGCAGATTCTTCAGGTGTTTGGGGTGAGACCCAAATTTTAACAACCAAATTTAAAAGGTATTTGTCAAGATGGAAGGCTGGGGTGTGTGGGTAGGAGAGGGAGTCTGGATACACTGGGAGGGAAGTTGACACTGGTAGTCAATTTCCAGTGTTCAATGGTGATGGAGCATTTTATGTCAAAAACCCAACTATGGGGGCTGGAGTGATAGCACAGCGGGTAGGGCGCTTGCCTTGCCCGCGGCCGACCCGGGTTCAATTCCCAGCATCCCATATGGTCCCCTGAGCACCGCCAGGGGTGATTCCTGAGTGCAGAGCCAGGAGTGACCCCTGTGCATCGCCGGGTGTGACCCCAAAAAAAAAACGCAAAAAAAAAAAAAACCCAACTATGAATAACTTTGTGATTCTCAGTGCTTTAATAAAATAAAAATTTGAAGAAAAACATTCATCCTTTGGAAAAAAACAGCTAAGCAGTGCTTCATTGTATAATGTGCTGTCTTCTTTACCCATCTCTTGACTTTGGTTACTTCAATATCTTAGTCACTGCAAATAATGATGCAATACACATTGGTTTGGATGTAACTTTTCAACTTCGTTTTTAAAGCTGTGTCTCTCCTCTGATGAGGAATGATGATCAGTTTTCCCTAGAACTGCCATCCCCCTGTATATCCCTATTGGAAAAGTGTTTTGTCCAGACTTCTACCATATGTTGATTGGACAGTTTGCTTTTTCAAAAATTTGTCAAATATTAATTCTTTGTATTGCTTAAATATTAAAGTCCTTTCAGATGGGTGATGCAAATATATGCTCTGGGTGATGTAGCTTTCTTCTCCTGTTAAGTAGACTTTACTTTTAAAAATATTTTATTAAAAATTTATTTTTATTTATTTCTGGATTTGGGCCACACCTGATGGTGCTGAGGGGTTACTCCTGACTCTACACTCAGGGATCACTTGTAGCAGGCTTGGGGACCTTATGGTGGGGATTGAACCCCGGTAGGTCGTGTGCAAGGCAAGTATCCTACCCTCTGTACTATCTCTCCTTTCCCAGTTTTTAAATTTTTAATCAGTGTAAATGACAGAGTTACAGTTATTCATTAATAAGTTTCATGCACACAATGTTCCAACACCAATCTCTTCACTAGTGTTCACTTCTTTCCTCCAATGTCTCCATTCTTCTTCCTGTCTCCCTCCAGGCATATTCTCCCCCCTGCACACACACAACTGCTCTAGTGTTCCCTCCCTTAATTTGTCCCCCCAACCACAGCCCCAGTAGAAGCTTCCTACTGAAGAACAGTTATTCTGCTCTTCCTTTATGAAATTTCTTTTCTTTTCTTTCTTCTTTTTTTTGGGAGCACACTTGGTGATGCTCAGGGGTTACTCGTGGTTCTGCACTGAGGAATTACTACTGGTGAGGTGTAAGGAACCATATGGAATGCTGGGGATGGAACCTGGATCAGCTGTGTGCAAGGCAAGTGTCCTACCCCCTGTGCAGGCTTCCCTTTATGAAGTTTCTTTATATTCTGCACATCAGAGAGCTCATTCTGTGTATGTCTTTCTCCCTCTGATTTACTTCACTCAACATGATGATCTCCTCATAAAGATAAATTGCATGACTTTATCTTATAGTGAGTAGTATCCTATTGTGTAGATGTACCATAGTTTCTTTATCCAGTCATCTGCTCTTGGGTGCTTGGGTTGTTTCCAGATATTGGTTATTGTGAATCGTGCTGCCATAAACACAGTCAAGCATATGACTTTTCTGCATCATGCTTTTGGACCCTTGGGGTATAGTCTAAAGAGTGGAATTGATGGATTGTATCTTTCAGTATTTTCTTCGGTTGTACAAAAGTTTTTTAGTGTAATGCAGTCCCAGTTGTTAACTTTTATTTACTTTTCTATTAGGGTCAAGTTCTCACCATGATCCCAAATTCTAATGTAATTGAACTTTTGTCATGGGACTCTTTCTCTTCTATAGAATTGTTTTGTTTTGGTTTTTACATGGGAGTGCTTTGTTACATTTTGAAATTAACTGTGTCACTATGGAAATTAGTGCAGTTTCATTCTTTTTGAACATATCTGCCCAGTTTTTCCTTGTGCCTTTTTAGAAAAGTCTCTCCAT
Source organism: Sorex araneus (assembly GCF_027595985.1). NCBI lineage: Eukaryota > Metazoa > Chordata > Mammalia > Eulipotyphla > Soricidae > Sorex > Sorex araneus. The sequence goes on from NC_073303.1 coordinate 356,623,231, forward strand.
TATCACTCGTATGATCTTAGATTCCTTGCCATAAATTAAGTATTGAGAACAGTGTGAGCATGTCTGGGATATCAATTTATTCCATTAATCCATGTGTCCATTTTTATTCCAATACCACATTGTTTTAATTACTGTCACTTTGTAATGTACTTTGAAGCCAGGTAGTACAATGCCTACATTCTTCTTTTTCTTTCTTCTAATATTAGCGTCAGTGTTCTGCCAGACAAGTGTCTAGGTGACTGAGATCAGGGAGGGTAGGGAATGAATGATTAAGGGAGGGAAGCTTGTCCTGGGTTTCAATGAGGGACAGGAGTTATTTGGTAATGGTCCTTGGTGGAGGGAGAAGTAAGTCCAAAAATTCTACTGAAGTATGGATATTCTATTGCTTCAAATTTTCTTGAGACTTGATGAGACAACATGTGTGCTATAAAATTTCACTATATGGGATCTATGTTACAGACTTATGTATTATTTATTTTAAACGTTTTACTGGGCTTCCTGTGTTTTCATTGGCTAAATCCAGTGACCTCTGTGCAATGTCCCAGTCACAGTGCCTAGGATAGTGGACATCTAATAAAAAGATGTTAAATTTAACGTTAAGCTGTTAAACTCCAGAGAGGGCTGTGTGAGGACATATATGCCTAAGGCAGGAGTGTCAGAATTGAAAAGTGTATCAAGGATAAAGTCCTTGATGCCATAGACTGTCCCTTTTCAAGGGGGAGGGCACTTCCTTTCACTGCAAATATGGTATTTAAGTGAATCCTATATCCTGGTTAGAAATATTCCTGGATATTAAATAAATAAACCCTCAGCCAGTCTGAGGGTTTCTGGGTGGAAGTAGGGTGCTGTCCAGACAGCAGTGGACACAGCTCTGAGATCAGTGGACAGAAGGGAGAAGCTCTACAGAGTTTTGCTCCGTATTCTAACGGAGATGTTCTTCCTCTTTCTTCTTTCTAGTCTTAGGAGTTCTTTGCACACAAGTGGTTTCTTGTAGCAATACCCTAAAACAGGCTCTGAGGGTTGCTTGGCCCCCCACTTCTATCTGGGCTCTATTGGGAGAACGGATAATTCCTCCCTTCCTCTGGCCACTCCCAGGACCACCCTTCTGCCCCTCTGTGGGAGGAGAGTGAGGGCACTCCCAGCCTTAGGTGATATGGCTGCATCTAGATGGGCTTAACAAATTGCCTGTTCACTCAATTACATTTTATTTAATCATCCGTAATCATATAAATTATGCCTGATGGTAGTAAATGTTCATGTCAGTTCCTAATTGCAGATTGATTAATTGGCCGGGGTGATCTGTATTACTACTTATATAAGAATATATGGAGATGATGATAAATTAGGGCTGGTGATTCTGCGCCCAGGAGCATGGAACATTTCCAATTGCACGCCATTTTTTAGAGGTGGGGTTGCCTTTCCACCCTGCCCGCGTGTTCATATCAGCTCTCTCCTAGAGGGCTTGTATTCTATTGATTGGTTTGTTTTGCCAACATTTGAGTCAGGAAATATTTATTATTGTTTCCTTTGTGTATGTGTATGTGTGTAAATTTTTTTTTTGCCATGCTGTGCTTTTCTTGTTTGGCTGTTGGCAGAGATGAATAATGACAAGCTCATTAAGTTCATTGGGCTCATCATAGCCTGCTGGGCCCAGAACGTTCCTCAAGTTGGATTTGGCCTGGAGAGCAAGAATCCAGAATAAAGCGGTGGTGATGGGGGACTTGATCTGTTTCTGTGAAACAATTCCTTATTGGGTGGTTTCGTGTTTTGTTTCTTTGAAACATCATCAAAAGGCAAATGTCCCAGGATTAACTTTGCAGTTTTTTCTTTAGTAAAATCAGACCTTTGTTGGATGTGTTAAAGGCAAGTTCCTTGGGCTGTATGATGGCTGGTCTCTGTTGTTGAGAATTGAGGTAATGAGGATGCACCTCGCTTCTGTCTTCCTTGCTCCCTGCCACACTCATACCTTGGACTGAAGGCAAAAGATGAAGCAACATGGGTAAGATGGGAGGATGAAAGGGGAATATTTGATAATCCAGGCATGTACCCTGGTTCTAAGGACAGGGCTTGAGCTTCATTACAGACTCTTTGCAGTCATGAAAAGTAATGAGTAGGGGAAGAGCATGAGAAAAGCCTGGGGTTGTTCTATGTTCCCAAGACAACTCATTTCAGAAGCTTCCCAGAAAAGAGTATTAGCAATCTCTCCCCCTGACAAGTGTGTTGCAGTGAGACCTCCTTCTTGTGTCTCTAAAGCACTGCCCTTGACTTTTCTTGTAGTCCCATTGGCCATGATTGGGTCACATGTACATCCTAAATCAATCACTGTCAAAGGGAGGAAGACCCAACTCTGACTGCCTCAACCACTCATAATTAACTTCTTGGTGGTCTGGGAGGAGGTTTCACTTGAGTATGTGGTCTGGTAGAGGAGGATGTTTGAACAAAATTGAGACTGTCAGTCACCAGGAGGTGATCATATGTGTGATTGTGTATGCGTGAGAATGTGTGCATGCATGTGTGCAAGATTGTGTATGCATGAATATGTATGTGCATGCATGTGTGTGAGTATGTGAATGTGTACATTTACAAATCTGGAGGAAATGACTGGTGAGCAGGTAGCAAGAGGCGTGCATTCCAGATATATCAAATGGAAACTGTAAATTGCAGGGGCAAAGAATATCCCACTTCAGAGCAGAGGATGAAGATTCAAGAAAAGTACAGTGAATAAGGCATAGTCTTCGGTATGACTTGGCTTTCTTCGACTTGGTCTCTTTTCATCTTCATAATACCTGAAGTTCTGGATATCTTCCACAGCTTTCCTCTGCACATTGCCTGAAGGTGTGAAATGGATGATCCGTTAAAGACATCACACTCATGTGTGTGACCTGGGGTGAGTGAGCAGGGGAGGGGGTGAGCACAGGGCACTGTTAGTAGCTTCTGCAGCATCCATTATCTCTATTTCTTTCAATATGGACCATGTTTGACACACTCCCAGCTTCAGAGGTGGATCCTCCATGAGCCAATTGGAGAGCCTGAAAGCCCCCAGGGCAATAGCAATGGGTCAAGGGTGAATTGTCAACCCAGTCTGGTGGCAGAGAAGGGCCAGAGAACGTGTTACCACCTAAAGGTTTCACTAGGTGGTAACAAGAAAGCCTAGAACCTCAACTGGCCAGGCCAGCCATCTGGCCCAAGAGAAAAGTAAACTTTAAATTGAACAGGAGACACTAAGGACCACCAGACCTTACAGAGCCAAACCTGGGACCTTCACAACTGACTTTGAGAAATAAGGGGACAGTTTCCTTATGACTGAAACAAAGTGAATTCACATTTTTGGTTACAGCTTTGAAAACTCCCTTTCACCTAAAGCAGAGCTGGAGGTAGCTTTTCTCCTTAATTCCCTCCTCTGACAGGGAAGTGATCTGGAATTGACCCGGTGAGAGGTGAGGGACAGGGTGAGGTGTTTCCTAGGAGCCCCACTATGGGCTGACCCAGAGATCCAATTCCCTTTGGGCAGGTTGCAGGCTGCCGTCTGGAGGGGATCATTGTTACCCTGGCCTTTCTTTATTGAAGGCTCTGAGGGGAACAATGGATCCTAGTGAATTGTACTGGTAAACAATATCTCCTGCATCCTGGGGAAACTCTTCAAACAAAGGATGAGGTACCCCTCTCAGAGGGAGGGGCAGAATGGAAAAGGGAAGGAGGCTGAAGATCCACAGAATAAGCCCAGTGTGGCTGGTCCTGGGGACAGGGCAGGCTTGGGCAGTCCCGGAATCTGGAGTAATCATCCTGAGAGGCCACTTCTTGTCCACGTTCTGTGAGTTCTGGGTGAGAAGGAACGCCTTGTAGAGAAGCTGGCCTGTGAGGTGAGCCCAGCCACAGCTTTCACAGTCCACGGGAGCTCTGAGCAAGAATAGCTCCTCATTGGAACTTTGCGATGTGTGTGCGTGGGGCAAGAGACAGTTAGGATAGAGAAGAGACCAGTATGACTTATATGGAAATGATAAGTCTGGACATGAACTGTTGAATGTAGGTAAAGGAACAAACATTATAACATTTCAATCCCAATATTGCAAACCATAATGTCCAAAAGGGAGGGAGAGAGAGAGAAAGAGAGAGAGAGAGAGACAGACAGACAGAGACAGAGAGAGAGACAAAGAGATAGAGAGACAGAGATGGGTGGTTGGTAAGTGCCTGCCATAGAGTCAGGTGCCACAGAGGGTGGTGTGAGGGGAGCTGGGGACATTGGTGGTGGGAAATATACACTGGTAAAGGGACCAGTGTTGGAACATTATATGACTGAAACCCAACCATGAACAAATTTATAACTGTGTATTTCACTGACTCAATAAAAATCAATTAATCAATCAAGAACAGCCCTGTAGCATGGGCGTGCTTGAGGTAGAAACAGACTGGATTCTCCATCCTTGAGTCAGATGTGGGACGCCCTGGAACTGGGGTGTCCATGCAGTTGAAGTGAACCTGAAGGGGAAGACTGCTAAGGATGGACACCTGAACACATTCTTGGGATGGAGGGAGATGTGTGCGGTGAATCTGTCTGTCACACCTGCACCTCCCCCAGAAGGAATCTCTTGCCTCTGGGCACCATGTCTGCATTTTCCACTCACCAGGGACCCGGAGAAGGAACTGTTTGAACAGGGTGATGCTCTGGCCTGAGCCCCCAAGGTTGCTTGTCTTGAGGTGCTAGTGGGATTTCTCAGTAAGTGGCAGTCAGACTTAGATTTCAGAAGGGGAATCTACTAATTGGGGGCATGGTTCTGGCCTTTTGGGGACAGGGAGTCAGGTTGAGACCAAATGAGGCGGGGGGCGGTGGTGGTGGTAACCTCGGCACAGCCCCCATTCAGGCCAGTGGCAAGCATGTCTTTCCTCTGCTTCTTCTCCATGCGCTCAGACCTGCTTTTCTTCCCTGCTGCTTCAGAAGACAAGGAGGAAGGTGAATGTGGTCATCAATATGAAAGCAGCAGGCCCAGAGTGCAGGTGGTGGGGTAGAGACTCACACTGACTGCGAGTGGAAGTGGTTGGCATGTGTGGGAAGGCCAGGCCCTTTACAGCAACCATAGGCAGAGATGCATGGGAGAGCATTCGGCACGTAGCTTTCCCCAAACACCAATTTCCCCGAAGAATGACCCTTTGTTTTCTAGAAAGCCCAGAACAAATCTGGCCTTTCTCACTGTGGGTTGTTTCTTTGATCAGCTTGACTTGTGCTTACTCCTCCCCCTCACTCCATCCCCTCTGCCCTCCCCTCCCTTCCCCTCCCCAACCTCCCCCTCCCATCCCTTCCTTCCTTCCTCATTCCCTCCCTCCCTCCCTCCCTCCCTCCCTCCCTTCCTTCCTTCCTTCCTTCCTTCCTTCCTTCCTTCCTTCCTTCCTTCCTTCCTTCCTTCCTTCCTTCCTTCCTTCCTTCCTTCCTTCCTTCCTTCCTTCCTCCTTCCTTCCTTCCTTGATTGTACACAAACTTAGCTGTGGGGTTCTCTGGGTATTGAACCCCTTTAATTTGTGTGGTCACACTCTTTACTATGGTGTCCACACCTGTGCTTGTTGTTAGTCGCAGTTCTGGCTGTAGGGTTTGCACACAGCTGGGCATGGAATTGCCCGAAACCACTTGTGGTGCCAGGGATCTCAGACAACAGAGCTGTCAGGATCATTCTTGGTGCATGTGGGACACCAGGGACAGGATTCATGCCCCACACTTGCAAGACAGTGCTATAGCCTCTGAACCATCTCTTGACCCCTGTTTTCTCTTCTTATCCTTGCTAACGTGGTCTTCTGAGAGCCGTGGTTGTTGTGCAGCCCTGGAGGGACAGTCAGTCAGAGACGCTGGGCTTGTCTTCTGTCTCCCTTTCTCCTCTCCAGCGCTGCCTGAGGTGTTGGGTAATGGAATTGTTCACACGTGCAGTGCACAGGTGAGAGGTATGGGGGTGTCCAGAGCAGTGGAGGGATGGGCTTGAAGTCAAAGCCGCCCCTCGAACTTGTAGCTGTCAGCACCAAGAAGAGACCTCAGTCACCATTTGTCAGACTTCCGGCCACTTCTCTCTCCCTTCTACTGACCTAAAGTTTAAGAAATATTCTTGGAATACCTGCAGCATGCCAGGTTCTGTCGTGGAGTAAAGAGGTGAAGCTTTTGTTTTGGGGATCCCACCCGATGATGGTGCACAAGCTTTCCTAATGGTTCTGTGCTTGGATTCACCCTGTCAGTACTTAGGGGATCATGCTGCACTGGGGATTAATCTCAGGCCCCCCACAGACAGAGCATATGCACCACCCTTTGAGCTCTCTCCCCAGTCTAGCCCATAGCTGTTGATGCTGTTTTTAAATATATAAACATTGATTCTGGCAGGGTGCAGGTTCTGGGGATCAAACTCAAGGCCTTACAAATGCCAGGCCTGTGCTCTGACATTGGCCACATTCCCAGCCTAGAAGATGTAGATTTGAGAAAAACAAAACAGACTCATGTCCCTGGCCTCATAGAGCACTCATACTGGTGGAGAGGAGGATGCGTAATTAATACACTGGGCAGTAGAATGGATATTGTGTCTGATGGTGACAGCTATGCAAAGGAAAGCCCAACAGGAAGGGGACAGGGTTGGAGATGGGGAAGGGGAAGGGAGGGGCACTTTCCTGAAGGCTCCTTGGGAAGTGGCATTTGGAAAGAGCTGGGACAAGGCCAAGGAGCACCTGTGGGCATGGGAGGGAGAAGGATGATCCATGCTGGAGGAATGAAGGGCAATGCCCCCACAGGAGGGGTGTGGGGACAAGGCGGAGGTGTGTCCAGGTGACCAGGTACAGGGCTAGGGAAGGTGGGGGGAGCTGATTGACAGGAGTGTGGGATGGGCACCCCCCAACCCCCCATGGGCCTTGCATGTTCTGGCTCATGTTACAAGCCAGTTAGGGGAGGTAGATGCTGAGCAGATTTGGGTGTCTGAGGGTTCCCTGGCTGCCTAGGGAACAGGTTGTAGGAGGTGCAGGGCAGTCGCAGGGAGACCAGTCAGAAATGAATCATGCTTAGCTGGGCCAGAGGGGAGTGGGGCTTGGATCAGGTTGGTGGCAGGTTCTGGAAGCGTCTTGAAGGTAATATTGGCAAGATTTGCTGACAGGTGAGGAAACTGGTCCAGCAAGTGGTTTGGACCAAAGGAAGTGAGTTGCTGGAGGCTGTGCAGACAGCCAAGACCCACAGCAGCCTGGAATAACTGAGCAGCTTGGAATAAAACTAGCCGCTGTGCTGGAAGCAGACTTCTCGGGGCCTGTGTGTGCCCCTGTTTGGCTTTGTGCCCACATGCGGACATGTCTGTACATTTGCATATCTGCCAGCATGTTTACACATGCACTCATGAGCATGTAGGTGCCTGTGTCTGTATCTGTGCCCGGGTGTGTGCATGTGTATATGTGTCCATGCCCATGTGCCTGCATGTGTCTGTTTATGTTTCCATGTGTGTGTTCATATACATACATGGACACATATACTTATGTGTCTCTGTGCCTGTGTGTCTGTCGCTGAACCCATGTACATATGTGCATGCTTGTGCCTAAGTATATATGCATGCACACATGTGTCTGAATGTATTTTTACATGCATGCCTATAGAAATGTTTTTATATTAACCCAGGAGCATGTGTACATGTGTGCCTGTAGGAGGGTGTGCTTGTGTTTATACCTGTGTGTGTGTACCAGTGTGTGCCTGTTGGAATGTATACCTGTGTCTATATCTGTACCTATGTCCATGCATGTGCTCTTGTGTGTGTCTGTGTGAGAGTTTGTTGTTCATGTGCTCTGTGCCCATGGGTTTGAGGAGAGTGAAAGTGGCCTGGGGTGAGTGGCAGCAGCAGGGCAGAGCTGCATTTCAGCCGCCACCCTCAGAGACTTGGTGATGTTTGCTGACTCCCCACACCCACCGGGTCCTGCCTCCTGGCGCTTCCTGTCCCTGTGGCTCTCAGGTCCCAGCTGATGTGGCTTTCATGAAGCTGCCGGTCCCATCTGCTCCCATCCAGGAAGGGAGATTGAGCCCTCAGGCTTCGCTGGGACTCCCTGTCATTGTCTCAGCCAACCCCAGCTGACCGACTCTGCAACTGTGCTCGGAGCTGGGACAGGGACATGGAGGAGTGACAGATGGGGCAGGCAGGAGAGTGTGGCTCTTCCCAGACCATGGGCGGGGAGAATGACCAAGTGACCCAGCTCTGTGTGTCTCCAGGGAGATGGGGACACGCAGCAATGTTGTCAGAGGAATTCTTACAACCCTAGAAAGGAGAAGGGACTGCACCCAACTATTGACAAGACCCTGCAGGGCTGCTGCAAGGGCCAGAGTCCCTTCTCCTGGCCCACAGGGTGGTTCCTCCCTCCCCGCTAGTTCTGTAAGCCACAAGCTGGATTGCCCTTTAGCCAATTGAAAGATGTTTAGACTTCCACCCACTGTTGGTACCAGGAAGCCTGCCCACCCCTGCCTTCCCAGCTTCTTTCATTGAGCACATTTTCTTTTCTGCTTTTGTTTTTTGGGCATAGCTGGTGGTTACTCCTAGTTCTGTGCTCAGGGATCACTCCTAATGGGGAGCCATATGGGATGCTGGTGATCAAGCCTGGGGTGGGTGCATGCAAGGCAACTGTCCCACCTGCTGTACTAGCTCCCCAGCCCTCACTGAGAACACTTAGGATATTTTCTTTTACACAGGAACTTTCTCTGGCTGCCTAGTACAGGCTGTGGTGCGCACTCCATCAATCAGATTCTTGAACTCCTCTCTAGGTGGATTGAACCCGACACTGCCAGAGAACTGCACGGAGCCAGGGACCAGGGCTCAAAGGACTGGAGCACATGGGGCAGCAAGGGAGTCTGGTGACAGGATTTGTGAGGCAGTGTGAGGGTGACCATCTGGGCCCAGAGCAAGAGCGATTCAGTGGCATGTTAAAACAATAGACTTTTAGTTTCATTTGGCAGTGGTGACAAATTCCCATGGTGGCTGAAACAAGAGGCAGGCATTCTTCCTTCATTCTGGAGGCCAAGATGCAAAATGGCTCTCTCTGGCCTGAAACCAAGGTGATGGCAGGTCCGTGCTCCCTCTGGAAACTCTAGGGGTCCAGCCAATCCTTGCCTCGTTTACCTTCCGGTGCCTGATGGCCTTGGCCTGTGGCTTCTGCGTCCCTGTGTCTGCCTAATCATTACATGGTGTCTCCTCTTGTTTGTGCGGTTCTGCCTCTTGCTCTCCTGGAAGGGAGGATTAAGCCAGTGTGTTTTTGTTTTGTGATACTGGGCATAGATACTGGGGCCTCATAGACACTATATCACTGAGTCGTGTCCCTGTCCCCAGCAGGTCCACTGATGGACAGTTCAAGGACTAAGAGTGCTTCAGACAGAGGATGCAGCAGAGAGAAGTGGGGAAACTAGATAGGGGGCAGGATAAGCCTCTTTACATGAAGACTCTGAAGAGTTAGAAGGCAAGATGGAGCCCAGCGTCTGGACTGGAGTATCCAAATGGGAAGACACACAAGAAGGGCTGGGAAGGTAACAGGACAGTGAAGGAAAGAAGGAGAGGGAGAGACAGAGACAACAACAGAGACAGAGACAGAGACAGAGGCAGAGAGGATGTCTTTGGAAACATCAGGAAAGGCCAACATCAGCCTGGGGTGTTGAAGAATGGCACTAATAGGACTTACACAGGTTAAATGTAATTATAAATGCTTCTACTGAGATTCAGACGCAAATTTGATGCATTCAGCCCCTGGGTGAATGGTGAGGCAGGCGGGTGGATGCTGGATCAGCGCCCTTATGGCCTCTTCTGACTTGAGGAGCCTGAGATTTAGCACACATTCTTGGTTGGAGTGATTGAGTGATGACCGGATAAGCATTCATAAATGCAGCTGCTGCCCAGGACTGATTCAGCAGAATCAGTTGTCTCTCTATCATCAGAGCAGCATTAACAAGACTTCTGGACAATGCATGGGCAAGGCTGTGTGTGTGTGTGTGTGTGTGTGTGTGTGTGTGCGCGCGCGCGTGCACACACGTGTGCTTGCATGCATGTGCGTGCTGTTCATCTAAGCATCCTTTCCCTAATACGATGCAACAAGTGAGCAGCAGATCCTTCTGTGTGGCTTTCAAGACCCTGTCCAGTCTGCTCCCAACCTCCCTTTGCTGAGTGGCGTTGTCGCTGCTACTCTCACCCCTCCCCCCAGCCCAACCTTAGCCTCTCCACCTACCACTTCAGACATTACCTGCTCCATCTGCTCCCCCACTGGCCCACCAGTCATCTGGGCCCTGGCATAGGACCTGTGTCCACCACCTGCTTACTAGCCCCTGGGGTGAGTTCTCCTTCTGGTTTCTGGTCTCTTCCACACACTCTGCTGTCTTCACCCTTTCATGTCTGGCTGAGACACTCTGTGAGGGGCTGCCCACCTCCCTGTAGCAGGCAGTTGGGGTGCTTCTTTAGATGGTGTCTTTGCCTCCCACATTACTGCTATTCTTTTTTATGTATTTACGTATTTATGTTTTGGGGTCATACCTGGTGGTGCTCAGGGACTACTCCTGGCTCTGCACTTAAGGGATGACTCCTGGTGAAGCTCAGGGTACCGTATGGAGTGCTGGGGATCAAACCTGGGCCAGCATCGTGCAAGGCTAGTGGTACTATCTACTATTACCGACTGTACTGTCTCTCCAGCCCCGTGACTGCTTTTCTCTCTGCTCCTCCAATGAGGCCCTCTTGATATGGTCTTGGCAAGGTCAACCCTGAGCAAGCATGTCTTTCTCTGTGGCTTTTATCTTACATTTGGCCTGGAACCCAGGAAGTGTAGCGACAGCTTTTGATTTTTTTCCTATGGACTGATTTGTGACATCGATTCATAAGTTGAAGCCCTACAGGTGCTCGACCTGCACACAGCCAACCCAGGGTTGATCCCTGGCATCACATATAGTCATCTGAGCCTTGCCAGGAGGGATCCCTCCCTGAGCACAGATCCTGGAGGAAGCTCTCACCACCATCAGGTATGATCCCAAGCCCAAACCAAAACAAAATAAACACAAGTTGAAGATCTAAGGCCAATGTGGAGCTTTAGGAGGTATTTAAGGTGAAATGAGATTTTTTAAAAGGGTGGGGCTCTAATCCATAGGATTGGAGCACTTCTAAGAAGAGGAATATTGAACACCCTGAGTATGTATCATCAAGGAAAGCCATGTGAACATCAGCCACAAGCCAGGGAAGGGACCTCTAGAAGGGAAGGAACCCCTAGAACCGGATCTTACTGGCACACTCACCAATTCCCCAAACAGTGAGGAAATACACTTCTGCTCTTCAAGCCATGCAGAATGTTACTCTCTAATGGCAGCCGGAGCTGACTAGTACAATGCCTGCAGCATGTTTAAGTTTGCCTATCGCTATCTCAATAAATAATACAATTTCAGGCCAGAATCATTAGTAAACAAACTTTTAAAGGTGCTAAATCAAGCACCTCTAATGTCCTACTAAAGAAATACCATATCACCAGGACTTCGACAGTCCCTCCCAGCCTCTGCCAGCACCAGAGTCTCCACCATCCTGAATCCCAAGCATGGATGAGTTTTGCCTGGTTTTGGGCTTTTTATTAAGAGACTCACACAACATATTCTCGTTTGAGTCTGACTCCCTTTGCTCAGCGTTGTCTTTGCGAAAGTCAGCTCCATTGTTGCATGTGGTCATCGACGATTCATTCTCATGGTTACCCAAAAGTAACTGTGGGAATCTGCCACAATTTATTTATTTATCTGCACTACTGAGGCTGGGCATTGGGGAAGATGCTGGTTTTAGCTATTATAAATAGTGATGCTATGAATATCCTAGCACGACTTTTTAGCAAATACATATATGCTTTCTACCAGGTCTCTGCCGCTGAGAAAGGCTGCTGACTCAGAGAGTTTGCATAGACCTTAGCGAGTCAAAGAGTTTGCCAAAGCAGTTGAACTTCTTTGCCCTCTTACCAGTGGTGTATGAAAGAGCAATTATTAATCCTCCTTTATGTCCCTGGTGCAGGGAGGAGTAGATTGTGGGTATTTAAGAAATGTTTACTGGATGAGTGAAGAGAAGGGTTTGGGCATTGGTGGATCCAAGGTGCACACATGAGGGAAAGAGGAGTAACACACCACTACAGCACCCTTGGTGTCAGGAGCCCTTCTGAGCTCTTGGAAGTTACTCCTCTTTGCTCCAGTCCTGGGGATGCTGCAGTCCTATCACTAATTTGGGGCTTTCTGACAACTTCATTAAACTTCTGTGGTGGAAATTTATTTGGCAAAGGCAGGAGCATGGTACTGCGGTGATGTAGAGCTCCAACGCTTTTCTCAGATATTTCTTCGCATGAGTTAGTAAGCTGGGAGGGAGACAGAGTCAAGGAAGGATGAATCCCACTACTCTGAAGAGCAGATGCAGATGATGAATAACCTAGAGCTGCAGTCAAGGTCTACTCCATAACAGCACCATCTCTGGACAAAAGGAGAAAGGCAGATGCAAGGAAGGCCTGTTTGCACGTAGTCTCTGCTTGAGCCATTGGCCTTTCAACAAAGTCCCCACTCCCACCCCTCACCCCACCCCCAAGTTCAGGACAGAGGATTGAGGAGGCCACTGGGAACTGCTAGTGATGTGATTAATCATTCTATCAAAGGAATCAGTCCAATAAAGTGTATTAAAGTTTGGGGAAGGAACTTCCGAGAATTTCTAACCTCATTTTTGGCAGAAGGAAGTCCCCAGCATCCTTCTCACTCCCATTCTCTGTATAGCCAGGTTAATACTCCTTTAAAAACCTGGCATGCAGAAGAAGGGACTGCAAATACCCCTGGATTCTATCTAATGCATAGCACAAACTATCTTTTTGCTTTGCCCTTCTATGGTGAAGGGGAACTAGGAGATCTCTGTGTTCTCTCTCATTAGAACATTAATTCCATTCAGGACACGTTCCCTTGGTCATCTGATCACTCCTCTAAGGCCTCTTCTCCAAATACTTTCCTACTGAAGCCTAGGATTTAACACAAGAACTCTGGGAGGACTCAGACATTTAATCCACAATCACTTTTCTCTTTTCAAGTTAACCTTGAGCCATGGTTACCGCCTCATTCATTGCTACAAGCCCAGGACAGAAGCAAAAGGAAAGGCAATTAATGGCTCCTAATAAATACGAGTGGAAGAAGAAGAGATGAAGGAAGGAAGGAAGGAAGGAAGGAAGGAAGGAAGGAAGGAAGGAAGAAAGGAAGGAAGGAAGGAAGGAAGGAAGGAAGGAAAGAAGGAAGGAAGGAAGGCACCATGCCCATTTATCTCCTGGTTGTAGGATAACATTGGTTTGTTGTTTCTCCCTGGTCTCAGGGATCTTAGGTTTATTGGGTTATACCATTCATAGTGCTCCCAAGGCACTGCCATTCCTCTGTTTACCTTTAATTTCTCTGTGCTGGTTAATCACTTTCCTCCCCCCCCACCACCACCCCAAAGCAGTCCCTGTGACTTGTAAAGTCAAATTATCAAAATCTCTAATTTTGCATTTGTAAGTGAAATATTGCTTTTCTCCTTCCCTTAGACTATTTGTATAGTTTACTTCAGAACAGTGTCCTTTTTGTATAGACACAGGAAGACAGTTAATGCTATGTTTTTGCAACTTGGGAGTTAATTGACTCTGAATAATATTCACTCCTAGGCATCTGTTTTCTCAATCGAAGCCTCAGTTGCCCTTAGTTCCTAGCACCCTCAAATCAGGGTCCCAATGAAGAATAGATGGACCCCGAGCAAGCTGTGAGTTACCCTGGCATAGAAACAGGCCAGGCCAAGTGCCATAATAATTAACTATAAGTTAAGAGCATGGTCATGGACAAATTCTGTCATGATCCAAAGAGTAACAACTGGATTAACAACAGCTAGGAAAGACTAATCTGTCCTGAGCTCTGTAGTCTGGGATCTATAGCAAGATGTCCCCAGGAGAGCCACCCTACAAGCTTAATATATCTCTTTGTCCATATAAAATGACTAGAAGAATTATTTAGAAATATGTAAATCTAAGATGGTTGTTGGACTAAGGAAAGGAGAAACACATCCCTATGTGGTATTTCACCCTTGAGCATATCTCCTAGCTGCAGGAGATCTTTGTCTTATCTTAGAAGAGTGCTACCTTACCTAGGTGTAGTTGCTACCTCCAATGCTTGAAGGTTGGGCACTACACCAAGGCTGTGAGATGAAGCGTGGAGAGACTAGCATGGAGGACAGGAGGAGACGAGAATGAGGGGCAGTGTGAGACTGGAATGGGGAACTTAGTGAGACTGGAAGAGGCATGTGGGGAGAATGGAATAAAGGACGACTGATGACCAACCAGCCTGGTGGCCCTGTTCCCTCCTTCATGTGTCTGTTGGTGGCAGCCGCAGGCCGGGGTGGGGAAGCGGCTCATGGCCACCGAACACATGTGGTGAGCAAGAGAGACCACACTGTTTCCTGGTCACTTATTTATTTTGTGATTACAACTTGCTTCGTTGTGCCACAGAGGGGATCTTTGCACCTAACGATGAGGCTGCACAGAGAAGCTTCTTACTCTTCCCTAACATAACCCTCTGCACCCTCCTCCTTCTGCCTTATAGTACCCAGAACTCCATGTTATAGAAACAACTATGCTTCACTCTCTCTTGCAATTGGATGCTTTGCAGCTTTTCTTTGCCGTTGACTCTTGCTCTGCAGAAAGGAGGGTGATTTCTGATCTCCAGCTTGGTGAGATACCCCCACAGGGCGGCATGATTGTAATCTGTTGTGTTGGGGATGGGGGAAAAGAGAGATTGCAACTCTGCCTCCCAGTACTTAGCCATGTGACCTCATTTAGAAATAAGATCTTTGAAAATGTAATTAGGCAAATATGAGGCCATGGGGATGGAGCTTAACCCTATAGGGCTGGTGTCCTGTCGGAAGAGAAAATAACTGTGTGAAGGAAATGAAACTTTTCCTCTCTACTCATTTTAGGTTCTTTCAAGGAAGCCCAGTTATATCAGTCTGACAAAGCCTAGATTAGCAGGAGAAGAACCGACACTAGCTTATTAAGGTGTGCAGTAAGCATATGTGTGTAAACCACATGACAAGTCGCTGGAAATGATGGCTAGGATGAGGGAGAGAGCATCTTCACACAAGTGGCTGTTTCCTGTTTCCCTTTTCTTTGATGTGGTAGTGATCAGCGGGGGTCCAGCACACCATGTCCATGGTGCTAGCCTTGGTTGTTGTGATGGGACTCACATGAGTTCCTCTGGTTGCTTGCCAAGTCACTGGTGCTCACACATGAGCTTGCTAAGGGGCTTGCACTCCGGTCTGTGGTGCTTGCTGGGGTTGTCTACTCGGCTGTGGTGCTTGCACACTCCTGGAAGTGGTGGGCCAGAGGCTGAACACTTAGTTGTGTGTAACAAACAAAAGAGCTCCTGAAACCACACACTTCTGCAGCTGGGTGCCCGCTGGGATTGAACCTGCAAACTCACGCAGGCGTGTTCAACCTCTGAGCCCCAACGATATCTTTTCAGGAAGCAAAAGGACAAGGAAAAGACCAAGTTTCAGGGGCATCCAATGGTGGGAAAACAAAGAGATGGAATATAAATATAATGGAGGATCAGGAACAGTTAGGAACACCCTGGGGAATCCTTTGGTGCATCTCGGGACTAAGAATGGTCTAAGGTTGTCCCTGGATTTTAACTTGTCTCTCTGGGTAGACAGGGGAGGAGGGACACCTTTCCAAATTTGTGTCTTGCTTTTAGGCAAGTAAGGTGAGTGATGAAAGCTTTGATTTTTTTCTATCTTCTCTCCTTTTGGTCAAAATAATTCTTGTATCAAAGGGTCATATTTGGAGGAAGCTTATTCAGCCATTCTTCAACTCCTTGGCAATGGACACAGAGGAAGAAGGCCACATGTGACAGAGGCAGAACTGGAATGATGCTGGTATAAGCCACAGTATACCAAAATCACCCCCATAAGCAGAATGCTTGCACTCCCTTTGCAGAACACTTTGCCCCCCATCTGTGTACTTGGTGTTGTGTTTGGAGAGGGGTCCTCTTAGGAAATATTTAAGGTGAAATGAGGTCAAAAGGGTGGGGTCCTGATCCAATAGAATTAGTGTCCTCCTAAGAAGAGACACCATTGATTGGACTTTAAGGCACTTGCCATACACATGGATGATCTGGAGTTTGGTTCTTGGCACCACATATGAGCTCCCTGAGCCTTACCTGGAGTGATACCTGAGCACAGAGTTAAGAGTAAGCCCTGAGCACAACTGCGCTTCCTCCCCCAAAAAACTCTGAAAGGGACATCATAGCACATGCTCTCTCTTCTCTTCACAAAGAAAAGAGTTCTTTCACTAGAAGTAGAAATTTCCCAAACCCTTGATCTTGAACTTTTTAGCCTTCAGAACTGTGAGAAAAATTCTATTGTAGTAATCCCTGTTGTTTTATTATGGCAGTCCAAGCACATGAATTATCTTACCATCATTATGAAAGCAAGAGGAAGACAGGGTGCAGGTAGGGTGGAAACTGCAGCCTGGATGTTTGGGATAGTGAGGATCAGCCGGAGAAGCACAGAGAAGGAATAGAAAGGACCGCTCTCAGAATAACAAGGAGGGTAAGTGGGAGTTCTGGACTGCTTGGCTTCAAATTAAATAGTCTCGAGCCCCCTAAATTTAATGCCATCTTTCTGCCTGCAGCGTTATTAGACATTTCTTCCTGTCAACCATCTTCTCTGCTAAGGGGAAACTTAGCCTGTCCCTTTGGGATGGAGAACCTCTTATTCTGAGTCTTATCAGGCCTTTGCTCCCCAGGAATCATCTTCAAAGGCCCCTCCACTTCTTTTCAGATCATACCTTGGTTTGACTTCCTGATCTCCTTGCCAAGGTCCTTCCATCTGCCTGCATACTGACCTCACACCTTACCCAGACAGTAGGAATGATTCTAAGGAGGTCCTGGGAAGGGTGCAGAGTTGCTACCCATTCTCACTCTCAGACCCCAAGTTTCTGTGAGAAGAAGCTGATGTCCTAGCATGGGTTTTTGTGGAATGACACATGGATGGAATGAGGAATGGAGTGCTCTTGAACTAAAGGAGGGAGATGTTAGGAGCATGGATTCCAGGCAGAGATGAATAGCTGAATTGACCCAGGGAGGAAATGGTGGGCTTGGAGTGAAGACAGAGGTGGGAAAAGATGACAGAATGTGACTCTCCAGGAGAGATTGTTCGAAAGTTCAATTGGTTGATGGTCAATGTTGAGGAGTTCAGAGCAATTCTCCCCAAGGAAGAGGGTTGGGCCAGATGACCTCTCAAACTCTCTCTCTCTCTCTCTCTCTCTCTCCCCCCTAAAAAATTCTTTCCTTTTTGATGATTCCAGGAATCTATTTCTCAGTGTCTTGACAGTCCTGAAATGTCTTTTCTTAATGGGGAATTTATCTCCTGGATTCAATTTAACTGTTGCATTTGTATTTTGTACATGCACCTGCCCTGGGGCAATGGTTACATTTTAAATAAATCAAATAAATCAATAAATATGATATGCCTCACTTTAATCATTACATAATGCAAAAAATTATGATAATGCCACATTAAGTTGCAAATTAAGACATGCAAAAGTAAGGAAATGTGGAAATGAATGTTTGCCAGCAACATTAACTCCCTTGCCTGGGATGTGGTGTAATAAAGTCTATATTTATATCTGCTACCTAGCACTCTCTCATTCAGCGCGGGCCTAGGCAGGCGATTATTGCCATGATGAACCTTAACTTTGGTGTCTTGCTGTAAACGTGCCATCTTAAATGACACATTAACTTGGCTCCTGACAGCACTCAGCAGCGTGCGACAGTAGGAGCAGAGGGGACTGGGGACTGTGAAGCCCAGATCTGCCCCCCAACAGCTACCAAGCCAGCCACAATGACTCTGTTTCTTCAACAAGAGTCTTGTTCTAAACACGAGCTGAGTTTTTCTACTGGAATATTCACCACAGAGTCAAACAAGGCAGCAGCCTTGGTTTTCAAACATAAGTATCATTTCATTTCCCAAAAAAAAAAAAAAAGAGGAATCTGCAGCTCGTCATTAATATCAATGGGTTACTGCAAAACAGGGTAACTCAGGATCCACTCCTGAGTTTGTGGGTTGAGAATTGTATGAAAGATTTGCAGATAAAACTCAGAGGCTTGGGGCTGGAGCGATAGCACAGCGGATAGGGCGCCTGCCTTGCACACGGCCGACCCGGGTTCGATTCCCATCATCCCATATGGCCCCCTGAGCACTGCCAAGAGTAATTCCTGAGTGCAAAGCCAGGAGTAAGCCCTGCACATTGCCAGGTGTGACCCAAAAAGAAAAAAAAAACCTCAGAGGCTTAAAAAGTTTGCATTTATAGTACAACTTACATAGATGGTCTGGGACCCTCCCCAATGTCCAGGCCTCTCCCTTTACCTGCATGTAGCATCACTCTTGTCCCTCAATGCCTGGTCCAGATCCTGATGACCAGTTCCTGCCCCTGTTGGTCTACCTGCCTCCTGTGTACAATGACCTGGTCTTGTACCTATGCTGTTCTTTGTTCACCTTCCTGGTCTGAAATCTGCATGTAACTGAAGGGGGAACTTGTCATCAGTGTTCCCCTGCTGGTTTGCTGCTCTGTAACCTGTTCCTGAGTCTCTTTTGGATTACCCCCCAGCGATTCCTGAACACTACGTGGGTCCCTGTGCCCTTGGACCCCTATTGTGGGTGATGTCCTGGTTTCCTGCTGTCTGTCAGCACATAGGTGAGGAGGCAAGGGAAGCATTGCCTGTCTGGGAGCTTCCTTTTCTCTACGATTCCCACTTCCAGCCATCCCCATTATTTCATTTAAATGGAGGCTCTTACTTTTCACGTTTCTTTATTGTATCACCGTGAGATACATAGTTACAAAGTTGTTCATGATTGAGTCTCAGTCATACAAAGTCACAATACCCGTCCTTTCATCAGTGTACATTTCTCCTCCACCAATGCTTCCAATGTCCCTCTCACCCCTCCACCTCAGCCCCTCTGTTAAAGATACTTTTCTTTTTTCTTTTTTTCCTTTTTCTTTTTTTTTCCTTTTAGGCTCTGTGGTTTGCAACACTGTTACTGAAGAGTTATCATGCATATCACTTTATTTCCTTTCAGCACCCAGTTCTTGTCCAAAGTATCGTTTCCTGCTATCATTGTCATAGTGGTTGTTTCTCTGCCCTAACTGCACTCCCACCCCCTCCATTTGCAGCATGTTTCCTAAGATGGGCCAGTCCTCCTGGCCCTCATTTCTATTTGACTGGATATTATTTTTTGGCAGGCGAAATTTAAAATGACGAATTAAATTAATTAGTTGGCCCAGTGATCTCCCTTGCACTTCCACTGTAATATCAGAGTGTGGGTCCTTGAGTAATTGTGTGCAGAACTAGCATAGAAAACTCCAGATGTTTGTGAAGTCACAGTCATTTAGCAGCTTTAAGAAGGTAATTTTGGGGGCCAGAGAGATAGTACAGTTAAGGTACTTTCCTGGTTTACAGCCAACCCAGGTTTGATCCCTGAGGTCTCCTGAGGCATAAGGTCTCCTGAGCTTGCCAGGAATGATCCCTGAGCACAGCCAGAAGAAAACCCCAGAGCACCACTGGGTGTGACCCCATGATGTCTTATTATAACAGTCATAGGTGCTCAGATTCTTGTCCTCAAACAATCAAGATTAAAAGCAAGGAACTAGAGAGCATGTGGCTGAATTCAGAAAAAAAAAAAAACTAAGGGAAGAGAAAGGAAGGGAATAGAATGCAGAAGCACACCCAGACCCCGGGGGGTCTCTTGAAGGAATCCAGAGGAAGGCAGAAGCCTTTCCCCTTTATACCTTTAGAGCAAAGTAGGCAGGGCAGTGAGTGAGCATTTCCAAGAATATGATCCATTAAGATGAGGGAGAGGATGCAGAGATGATGGTCTTTTGAAATCTGATCACCTAGATTATTCAGTCAACTGCTGATGGGGCAGGGTCTGGGTCATCCAGAGTATAAGGTGTCACCTAGGCCTACCCTTGTCACAGTCCAGTAATTACTATTCTTAGGGTCATCTTCCTAGTTTCACCCTGCCTGTTGCCCTTTCTGATTTATCGCTGGTTTTGTCTCCCAAAATCCCTTGTACGTTGCCTGTTTTTCACCAGTTCTGTATCCTGATATCCATGTCTTCCACTGGGCTGTCCCTAGATGCCCATGGATCCAGTGTCTCTGGAGGCCTGGTGCTGCCAATGGCCCTCTGGTCTGTCGCTGCTGCCCAACGTCTGCCTCTCCATACAGCTGCTTGCTGTTCTTTGTCCCCTTGTCCTTCTTCTCCCTCCTTCCTTCTCTCTTGTACTCTCCGCCAAGTGCTCCTGTGTCTGCCTGACCCTCAGAAGCACCTCGCATGTTGCTGGATTGCTCCCAGATCATTGAGCCGGTTCCAGGCGCCACACATGTCTCCTTAGTGACCGCTGCTTGACTCTCCATGTCAAAGAGGATGTTCCTAGGGCGTCTAGAGAAGAGGAGCAGCCTCTTGCTCATCCTTATTGGCTTTGCAATAGTGATGGCCATGGAGCCTTCCGTGTTGGATCAGTACTGAGGTGAGTCACAACTGAAGGTTGTTAGCTTTAGGAACCTTCTCATACTACCGGAGCCCCCTAGTGCTGGGTGCATGGCAGAGAGAACTGGGGGAGGGGAGAGATTCACAAAGGCTGATATAAATGTTGAAATTGGCACTTTCAGGCACTGCCATTTTGCCAAAGGTAGGCTCTGAAAATAGAACCAAGAACCTCGCCCAAATTAACCAGGACCCTGGGGGAAGGGATGTCGGTTGTGCGGCATACAGCTTCATTACTTCTCTGCAATCTTCTGGAAAGGCTGTCAGTGTAATTATCCCAGATTCTTACCAGGGCTAGTGCTTCCTAGTCTCAGGGCTGGCATTATTTGGGCTCAGATGGGGGGGGGCATGTAATTTGGTTTTCCTGTTCGCTTTACTGAGTGGAGTTCATAATCACACTTGGGCTGTACCCCAAAGAAGCTGGAGTCTTATAAACCTCACTTCCGGCAAAGAAGGGGATGCTTCAGGATTGGGATAGTGACTTCCTGTTTCCTAGGAGAGTCAAGGGAAAGGACAGGAAGTTCACAGCAACGCTGAGAAAGTAAGCACTTGTGGGCAGAGTCAGGTCCCAGAGTGTGCATCAAGGAAATGGAAGTTGCGTTTCACAGGAATGTGCTCGAGCTGGGTCCCATCTTTGTAGAATTCCACCATTATGGGGATTTATGTGTCTGGTTACTTGTTCTAGCTGCTCTAAGGTGAGTCCAAATGTGCTGTTCTGTGGTCTTCAGTGCCATCAGCCTGTTCTCAGGGTGTTTCCAGGTATCCAGGAGGGTTTCACTGGCAATTGATCCCAGCTGGGAGGCCAACTCTTTTAGGTAAGAGGGAATGGAAATTTCTGGGACCCCTTTACATATCACTGAGAGATCTCTTTTGTAGGATAACTCCCACAAAACTCTCCATCTGGGTCATTTATTATATGAGACTCTTTCTGTCCTTAAATTCTCAAATATTTCAGAACTGCACAGGATAGAAACTCTTCTGCCTCATCAGAATGATCCCATGCTAGTATTTGGTCATGTGGATATCAGATATTTCCTTTTGAGGGAGGAGTTGGGTAGAGGGGGCAGGAATCTGGGCCAGAGCCATAGTACAGCAGATAAGGCACTTTCTTTGTATGTGACTGATCTGGGTTTGATCCTAGACACTCTATATGGTCTCCTGGGCCCATCTAGAAGTGATCCCTGAGCAGAGTCAGAGAGGAAGCCTGAGAACTTCTGGGTGTGATCAAAAAAACAAAGAAAAGAAAGTGGAGAAAAAAACCTCTTAATGTTATAGGTGCACATTTTTTTGCCTGTGATTTTGGGTTATAGTTAATGATATTTTGGGAACCATATACCTAGGGCTCCTGCCTGCAAAGCAGAGGAGGGGTGACCTGGCTGGAAGGCCTTACCTTAGGGATATTTGCTCTATCGGCTGAGGGGTGAAGGACAGAGAGTGGGCACAGGACAAACAGGCCATCTGCCTCCCAGTGGGCAGTGTGGACTGTGAACCTCACCCCAACACCGCACTCTCACCCTGACTGGATTTGGAGACTCAGAGGACTGAATCCCAGGACGGTGAACAAGCAGGTATTAAACCGGGCCAAGATTTCTCCAAAGAAATCACATAAGGACAAGTTGCAATGCAACAAGCAAAGGGTGTTTATTGGCTAGCTCAGCTAACTGGAGCTAGGGCCCTTGTCCAGCTCACTGACACAGTGGCAGCCTTCTCAGAACGAGCAGCCCCAAGTCTCAAAAGTGAGGGACTTTTAAACCATAACATTATATACAGGGACTTTCTGCAGACCACCCTTTTGGCTGAAGTCTGAGGGGCTTTCCACTACTTATACTTGGCTGATTGGTTATAAGTTGGAGTTACATAAGGGTTATATAGAGGATCTTCCCTACCTGCATCTGATTGGTAACCCTTAGTTGACCTCACCATGGCTATCTCATTTTGAGAAAATCATGACTCACTTCCAGGTATCTGCGCTCAATTCCAGGAATTCTGGAACCAAAACGTAGGCTTAGCTCCTTCTGGCTCCTTTATGAGCCTGTCATGGCGCTGCCTTTGCTTCTCTAGCTCTCACGGGCACCCTGAGGGTCACCCCAAGCTCCAGGAGTTGGAGTCTAGCTGTGGGGTTCTGGACAACATGTGCTTTCTCCTGGAGTCTGGGCTTCTTCATGTTTAGGGGGAACAGTGAGCCCATCAGCACTTTCCAATGAGGATTCAAAGAGGGGGTGCCCTCTGTTTACAATAGCCAGAATCTGGAAAAAACCCGAGTGCCTGAGAACAGATGACTAGTTAAAGAAACTTTGGTACATCTATACAATGGAATACTATGCAGCTGTTAGAAAAGATGAAGTCATGAACTTTGCATATAAGTGGATCAACATGGAAAGTATCATGCTAAGTGAAATGAGCCAGAAAGAGAGGGACAGGCATAGAAAGATTGCACTCATCTGTGGAATATAAAACAACAGAGTAGGAGACTTACACCCAAGAATAGTAGTATATAATGCCAGAAGGTTGGCTCCATAGCTTGGAAGTGGGCCTCACATGTTGGTGAAAAGTCGTCCCAGATAGAGAAGGGAACACCAAGTAAAATGTGATTGGAGATCCTGCGTGGGGAGGGAGATGCGTGCTGAAAGTAGACTAGAGACTGAACATGATGGCCACTCAGTGCCCCTACTGCAAACCACAACACCCAAAAGGAGAGAGAGAGAGAGAACAAATTGGAATGCCCCTCCACAGAGGCGGAGTGGGGCGGGGGGGGGGGGGAGGAATGGGACTGGGGGGTGGGAGGGATACTGGGTTCATTGGTGGTGGAGAAGAATGGACACTGGTGGAGGCTCTCAAACATTGCATGAAGGAAAAACAAGCACGAAAAGGTGTGAATCTGTAACTGTACCCTCACTGTGACTCACTAAAAAAAAATAAAATTAAATAAAATTAAAAAATATATATAAAAGTTGTTCTCCCTTAAAAAAAAAGAGGGGGTGCCCTGTTGGGGAATTGCAAGGAGCCAAAGTCAAAGATGCACGTCCCCTGTAGTGAAGCAGAGCGGGGAGCAAGGCTCAGCCTCACCTTCATAGCACTGCTGGGTGTTCCCCAGGGCCCCCCCCCCGCCCCACCTTGAAGAGAACAGTTCACCTGCTCCAGCGTTCATCACCCCCAAGAAGGTGTGTCCCCTCCCTCCCCTAAACATGTGTGACAGACTCCGGTATCCTCCTCCCATGCAGCCCAGTTTCTGGGTGCCCGTTCTGGAGCCCCCACATCGCCTGTGGGTATGAAACAACTGTGCCTGGGGGAAGGGCCTGGGGCTCCAGGGGAAGTGGGGGTGTGTGGGGTGCAACCACAAAGTCTCCAGTTCCCAGGAGCCGCTGGCAGGTTTAGCCGCCTCCTGGGGCTGACCCACAGACTTTTCGGCCCTCTCGCACCCTTTGCTATGGCCACTCCCCTTTCCAGATCAGTTCTGAGTGATAGGTTTGGAGCAGGAGAACCCTGTGGTGGGGGACATTGGACTCTTCTTCCCTGGAGAGCTCAGCACGGACCTCAGGGGCAGGCAGGCTGCAGGACTCCTGTAGAACGAAGGTTTGTCCAAGTGGGGTTGAGTGTCCTTGTGACTCAGGACCCCCTGAGCTTTGTGAGGCTCTTGTAGATGTCAGGGGCCAGGGGGGCCAGGTGGGATGCCTTTGATTTATTTTTTTATTTAAGCCTCTGCTGTACTGGAGCGATAGCACAGTGGGTAGGGCATTTGCCTTGCATGCAGCTGACCTGGGTTCGATTCCTCCGTCCCTCTCAGAGATCCCGGTAAGCTACCGAGAGTATCCCGCCCTCGTGGCAGAGCTTGGCAAGCTACCTGTGGCGTATTCGATATGCCAAAAACAGTAACAAGTCTCACAATGGAGATGCTACTGGTGCCTGCTGGAGCAAATCGATGAACAACGGGACGACAGTGCTAATGCTACAAGCCTTCTGCTAATTCTAAGAGGCAGATTCGGGTCTTGCACCCGTTTTTGGATGTAGAAGAAGAGGCCCATTGTGACTCAGAGTCATTCCAGGTCACACAGCTGCTCAGGAGACAGATGTCCTAGGGGCTCAAATCCAGGGCTGTTCTTGGACCTTCCCAGGCTTTTGTTCCATGCTCATTGGAGCTGAGGCTTCACTTCGCTACAGCAACTCCTAGAACCGGAACCCTTGTGCATGAATAAGGCCAACCTGGGGCCCTAAGGATAATTCTGATCTCGCAGAATGCACATTTTCCTGGGTGCTCTATAAGCCGGGAAACCATGTCTTCTCTACCCAGGGGGGTTCCTGCTTATTTGCGGTCCCTCATCTGCTCGGCAGGGAACTTTATTGATGCAGTGGATACATTCCCAGTTGTACCTGCCTGCTTTGCCTGCCCCATTCTCTCCTTGGTTTGGGCCGTCTCCACCACTTCTGTTTCCAAAGAGCCTACAGGAAGGTTTGGTACCTCTGGCAGGGTCTTGGCACATGGTTCTATCATGTTGGACACCATCTTTCCCACTATCTGTCCCCTAGCCTGACACCAGATCCCCAGGGGCCTCAGCACTGTCCTGGCTTGATTCTGGAACCTGGCAACCTTCTGGTTTACCTGGAGAGACCAGGAATGAATGAATGGTGTGAGAGCACAGAATCCAGGGCCAGGTGGGAGAAAGAATTTAGAGAAAGGAGATGAAAGTGAAACATGGTCCTGGGGAGTTGGGAGATGTGAAGTCCAGCCCCACCCTTGCTTGCTATTTGACCTTGGGTCACTTCCTTCTGCCTCTGGGCTTCATTGTCTTTAACAAAGCGCCAATCTAAACTCAACTTTGGTCAGATGTCCCGGATGCAAAGATATGTAGATTGACCCCCAGAAGAGCTGGCAGGTGTGTCTGTGTCCCTGAATTGCAATTCAACAGCCCCCAGGACTCCCCCTCAGCCCCTTATAATTGCATCCTGCCCTTGGTGTCCACACTCCAGCCCTCAGTGGGCCCTGGGCTTTGTCCCTCCCTCCTTCCCTCTCCCCAGCCTAGATGGTTCCAGAATTTATAATTGGCTCTCTGTGTCTCTCAGACACCATCGAGTTGTGCTCAGCCAACTTCCCTCCCTCTGACACATCTCTTTCCTCCCTCTGCTGTTGGACCTTCCTCCCCTCCCCTCCCTGCTTTCCTTTCCCAGAACCTTGACTTCAGCTCATCCATCTTTCCTGGAGTGCGAGTGCGCCTGGTCCTGGCGTTCCCCTTCCAGAACGGGCCGTGGCGGGGACAGGTGCTGTCGGATGCGCACATGGAGAGAACGAGCTGCACCCCCCCTCCCTGGGCACCGGGAAGATAATGATCAGAGTGCTTCCCTCCCAGGGCATGATGAGAATCAGTGAGTTAATGCCCATAAAGTATTATAATTACTCCATGGAGTCATCTGATGGAGCGATGAGGAACTGGGCATCTGGCTCTAATTGACTTAGAGCTGGAGAATTCAGGCAGAAGCAGCAGCCTCGGGTTTTTCTTTCCTCTCTTTTCCCACCCACTACTTATATTTTACCTCCCTGTGCAAAACTACATTGCTTTTTTTTCTTTTTGGTTTTTGGGTCACACCATGCGGTGCTCAGGGCTTACTCCTGGCTCTGTGCTCAGGGACCACTCCGAGTAGGGCTTGGGAGACTATGTGGGGTGCTGGGAATTGAATCCGGGTTGGTTGCATATAAGGCAAGTGACTTCCCTGCTATACCAAGGCTCTGGCTCCCAGAACCGTTCTAAGCTGAGACTGACTCTGCCTTGTGAGAGAGAAGTTTCTGCATAAGGGCTAGAGTGAAAGCACAGCGGGTAGGGCATTTGCCTTCGATTCGGCCGACCTGGGTTCAATTCCCAGCATCTCATATGGTACCCTGAGCACTGCCAGGAGTAATTCCTGAGTGCAGGGCTAAGAGTAATCCCTGTGCATTGCTGGGTGTGACCCAAAGGGAAAAAAAAATTCCTCTGGAAGTTTCTGCATAAAGATCTTCATTGTTCCCACAGCTTGGACAGATGAAAAAAGAGGTTCCAAGCACCCCATGGACATAAGCTCAACCACTCAGCTGGTGGTCAAGGATTCCTCTTTCCAGGACCCCTGAGATCTCTGCCTCTCCCTTCCTCCTTGGCTTCTCCCCCTTACCACCACCACCCCCACCACCCCACACTCTTTCCCTTCTATATGCCTTTGTTGGGAGGTCACTCCTATGGTGCAACCCCATGCTGACCACAATACTAGGTTTTCTCTTTTGATTGTTCAATGGCTGATGAAGAAATGGCCACTTCTCCTGGAGGAGCTGTGGCCCCAGTTTCCAAAGGCACCTCTACCTTTGACCCTCCATGTAGCCCAAGACTCTCCACTGGCCCCCTCCCAGCTGTGGTCCCACCTGGCAAAGCTGTTCCTTCCATACCTCTGACCACGCTATCCCTCTGTCCACACATCTCTTCTCCTGCCTGCCCATGGAGACACAGCTGCATCCTCTCAAAGGCTTCTCAGCACAGCTCGACCTCTGGACCCTGAGCAGGCCGGGTGAGCTGGTCCTCAATCACCTGACCCGGGGCTGCTGCTGTTCAGTGGCTCTTTGGGTCACTGATACCCAGATTTTCATTGCAATACAAACGGGCTGTTTTAGAGCATCAACTCAAGGATGTAAGGAGGATGACCATGGCTTTGCCTGTTTCGCTCCGCAAGGCCAGCACCCAACCCTTCCTCTGGTATTCTCAGCTCATCTGAATCTGTCCTCTCCACTCACTTTCCAGCTTTTTCTGGCCCCAGGGGAGTCCTGACTCTGACCCAGCTGGTACTCTTCCCCGACCAGACTGGCCAAAGGGCATCCTTGTCATGGGCACCATAGCTCTGATCCTGCTTAGTGTCACTGCACCTGGGGTCCTGCTCTTTGGTGAAAAACTTGAGTCTTTCATGGATACCCTCCCTGCAAATGTCACTCCCTCTGACCCTGTCCAACATGCTGGCATGATCCCATTTACAACCTTTAAATCTTTTTTCTGTCTTTTTGGAGTATAACCTCTTGAAAGCAGAGACCAGCATTGTAATCAAATCTCAAGTAAAATTCCAGACATCTTTGTTGGTTCATTGACTTGGTCACTGGTTCTGCTGACTTATGTTTGGACTTGGAGGTTGAGTCTGTTGCCCAGGTGATATTGGTCTCATCTGGTACAGACTCAGGGGCGGGAAGGTCACAAATTGGTTCTGGGCGGGAGGAGAAATCAAAAAGAACTGCTAGGGATAAAGTGTTTGTAGCAGTCCGGACTGCCTGGCTACAAGAAAGTTAGTGCTCATACACAGTCGGTTCTCTGCAGCACACTCCTGGCTCTGTGCTTAGAGATCACTCCTGGCAGGGCGTGGGGGGGCCATTTGCGGTGCCAGGGATCAAATCCAGGTCGGCCATGTGTGAGGCACATGGTTTGCCCGCTGTACTATATCTCTGGCCCCCTTCTGCTGAAACATTGAACTCACTTGTAAACCTACATTCCGTCTCTTTCACTAGCAGGCAGTAATGACCGAGAGAGCAAACAGTGATTTTCAGTTCACAGACATAAATGTTTATCACTGACTGCAGAAACAACAACATGACCCTCATGCATGAAGCAATAAAGCCTCTCCAAGTTGGTGGCACTGTCCAGATTCCCCTTTTTAGCAATCTGCCCCTTCCCATGTTTGTGTCCTCCTCTTGCTGGTCCTTGGAATCACTTTCCCTGGATTCCGGCTGCCCATGGGACTTAGTCTCAGGAGAAATGTGCAGATGAAGCAGAAATAGTTTGTACCTGCCCGGACCCACACAGGCAGAAATCAGGTCGTTCTTCAAAGACATGGGTTCTGAGTCCAGCAAGGGCTTGAGTAGAAAAGGCTTTTTCTGAAAGATGATTTCTTCATTGGCTCAAAATCTTGACTGGCATTGAGTCCTCCTGCCTTCCTGGATGGAGCCTGCAGTGGACAGGCCTTTCCCCAGGAGGGCAGCTGTGACCAATCACTTGGCCACTGGCTGTCCTTGCTCTGGGCTCCTCCACTAACCCCCTGATTGGAAGGAGGGCTTATACCCCATCTCCACCACAATGCTGGAGGGACGCGGAGGCCTATTCTGGGGGCCCTGAGCCCCATCCAGCTTCCTGTCTCCCTTCCTTTTGTTAAAGCCAAATGAAACAATGTAATTAGCTTGTTACAATTAAAGTGACTCGACTGGATAAATTGTAATCACCCAGAATCAAGTCAGGCATCCCTGCAGGTCCCGGACATCGCAGCTGAGCTGC
The DNA here is from genome assembly GCF_027595985.1 of Sorex araneus. Classification (NCBI taxonomy): domain Eukaryota; kingdom Metazoa; phylum Chordata; class Mammalia; order Eulipotyphla; family Soricidae; genus Sorex; species Sorex araneus. The sequence goes on from NC_073303.1 coordinate 356,652,062, forward strand.
CTCATTTGCATAATTAAAATATACAAATGATAATGGATTTTGTACTCAATTTCCAGCGGCTGTGAATTGGAGAAACTCTGAAATTAGAATAACAGAGATGAAGCCCGCCTTGAGGTAATGGGGATGACAAGTTTTGACAGTAGGGGTGTTTATAACACTAGTTTCTCGCTACAAAATAAATAAGTACAAAAAAGATTAGAGAGCGATATTAGTTAATAGTTCCACGGGCAGTGGGAAGTGGAGACAGACTATGATTACCTCTGTGAATTTACACTGCCTTTTTTTTTTTCCTGACAAGCTCTTGTCTAACCTTAGGGGATACCTTCCCCCTGATTATGAGAAATTGAGAATGAATTAAATGCATAAAAAGCGCTGTCACAGATCGACTCACCAAAGGAAAAGGAGAGAAATGCAATTAGTCTTGCTGCTCTTGCTTCCAGCCAGAGGTGGATTGAAGGCACGTGGGCTGGAGGAGGCAGAGAGGGCGAGAGAGTGGGGAGAGATGAGCTGAGGAGGGAGGGACAGTGGGGGAAGGGAGAGGAACTGAGGGGAGAAACCAGGGGGTGGGCAGAGGCGAGCAATGGCTGAGCCAGAATCCAGAGTTACTCTGAAGTGAGATTTGAGAGTCCTGGCAAGAACCCCCTTTTTTTTCCTGGCAAGAACCTTTGACTAGAAACAGACTCTACAGAAGATGCCCAGAATTCTGGTGGACAGAAGCAACAGATGAGGGTTAGTTCCTTTCTTCTGGAAAGTTCCATGAGGATGAGGACCTCTCTGACCGACTCATTGGATAGTCCCAGTTCTTAACACTACGTTTTAGTAAGTGGTTATAGCATGAAGGAAGAAGCTAAGGACCACAAAGGATTATTAGAAGAGATGGGAAAAGACCCTGAGGTCTCCAGTTACCTACTTCCCCATTATTCTCTGGGCTGGCCCAGTCCCATCAGGAATGTTGCCTTGTCTCTGCGTTCAGAGCCCATCTCTCTGTGGCCAGTCTGACTTCATGCTGCAGTCAGAGGTGGCAGTGGAAGCGGAATGGATGCCCATCTAGGAACAGATGATTAGGCACATTAAGACCAGTGAGGACCAGGGCAAAAAATTCAAAAGCCATACTGGACAGCTCTCATGGGTGCTCTGACAGGGTGAGGAGAGGTGTGTCCCACAGGGACAGAGTCTTAAGAACTCCCACCTCACTGGGTGTGCCTGGGCATCAGTCAGAAATGGGAGTAATCTACCCAGCCACTGCACAGTCTTAGACCAGGGGGAGAGGGTGTGTTGGGATGCTGGGGGTGAGGCTAGTGGCTGCCATGTCAGGCTGTAGGGGCTCTGGGAGCTTTGGGATGGAGTGGGGAGACCCTCCTGACCCTGGGTTCCAAGGAATGATGGAACAAGGTGCTGCAGCAAAGGCAAAAAAGTCCTTTAAGAAGTGCCCTAATGAGGCTGAAACCGTAATACAATGGGTTGGGTACTCGCCTTGTGTGTGGCCAACTCAGGTTCAACCCCTGGTATCCCATATGGTCCCCTGAGCACCAGGAGTAATTCCTGAGTGCAGAAGTAAACCCTGGTCATCAATGGATATAGCTACCCCCAAATACAAAATAACAACAATGGGGGGGGGGAAAAGAGAAGAGAAAGAAAAGAAAAGAAAAAAATGTTCCTTGATGGCACACACACACACACACACACACACACACACACACACACACACACACACAGACCTGGCAGTGTTCAGAGCACAGAGCAAAGCTGTTGGCTATTCTCTCCCAATGAGTGAAATATAGGTACCTATTGTCAGCCCAAACAGATGGGTGGAGGAGAACTTAGCATGTGTCTCAGGCCTACATGGAACGGTCTTATCTAGGCAATGTGGTGCTGGGATCAAAATCAGGTGAGGCTTCTGCTTGGCCCTTGAACTTGAACTCTCTTGAACTTGAACTTGGACCCTTGAACTATGTCCCCAGCTGCTCCAAGTTGCTTCTTCATCCACTGTTTGGTAGTTCCCAAAATTCATCCAAATCCTTCTTGCCTCATCAGGGAATTTCTGCCTCTCATAGGTGGTTTGACTAGTCTGGAAATTGCTGCTTCTAAGGTTGATAGACTGGTTAGGGAGAAGACCCCCCTTCACCCCCCACTGGGCTGCAACCACATGTTGAGTCTTATGGCCCTCATAACTTCCATGTATCCCCCCAGCTCTCCGGTTCCTAGATCTTTTTATGTTGTTTGTTTGGGACCACACCTGGCTGTGCTCTGAACTTACTCCTGGCTCTGAGCTCAGGGATCACTCCTGAGGGAACTTGGGGGGACCATATTGGGTGCTGGAGACTGAACATGGGGTTGGCTACATGTAAGGCCAGTGTCTTAACCCTTGTACCATTGTTGCCAGTGAATGTTCTCTGGTGACCTATGTGAAGTAGGGAGGAGAGAGATGGCAGCCTTGAGAAGGAAATCTACCAATTTCTCTCTATCCACCTGGGTCACCCTGGGAAGTAACCTGGGAGATTTAGAGCTGGCAAAAATCTGCCATGAGCCCCTGCAAATGTAGACCTCATATCTCACCAGCCCCACTAGGCAGCCATTAGGCTGGGTCTGAAGGACACTTGTTTTGGAGGTGTGTGAGAGATGATGCCTGACACCAGATTTCTTGGGGAACTGAGCACTCAGAGAAACTCAGAGAAAGAGAGAGAGAGAGAGAGAGAGAGAGAGAGAGAGAGAGAGAGAGAGAGAGAGAGAGAGAGAGAGAGAGTAATTTTAAAGTAATGTGCTCAAAAGTGAACACGGGCTTCTCCAGAGGGGCAGAGAGTGGAGAGTCCACAGCTCAAGAGGGGAGATATAGGCAGCAGCATGCCAGAGGGCTGCACGTGACCAGCAGCATGGACATGGGCTGGCCACACATGTGTGCCTTCCTTTGTCCAAATTAGTTTATATACACTTTTCCCAAGCTGCCCCCGCATGGGGCTTCCTACCTAGGTAAAAGTTGGTTGCTGTGGCCTTGTCATAGGGGAGTTTGGATGGTCCTTCTCCAAGTCCTTATCTCAGCCTTTGTTCCAGCTGGAGCTTCTCTTAGAGGGGCTCAATGTGGTATCTTTGGGGCCTGTGAGATCTCAGTTCCTTCGGTCAGAAAGTGGGTTCTGGCAACAATGCTTATAGCAGCTTTAGAGCTAGTAACAGTAACTTCTTCAACTCCTCATCTCAGCTTTACTACACCCCAAACTCATTTCTAGGGGCCCTCCCCTCACTACCTGGCTTCCTGCAACTTTCCCAGCCTACTGTGGACTTGCCTCAGGTTCATGGCATCCAGGTGGCCTCCTCAATGTCACACACCCCTTATCCTCATGGGTGTTTCTTGCCTGGCACTTCCACCATCTCCTCAGCATCCTCCTTCTTGACAGACCAGGATCATACCTTCCTCCTCCTGAGAACTGGAACTCTGTCAGGGGAGGAGTGACCACGCAACTGTACTCAGATTCCAGAACTTGTCACCTTCACCATAGGCATGACTTATTGAAGGCATGCATGCATGTGCCAGGGGAAAATAGGAATGCTGAGATGACTAAGGAAGAAAGGGAAAGAAGGGGACAGGAAGACCCAAGGGGTGTTCACACCCCAGGGTATGTGCAGGGGGGGGGGAGAGAAACACTGTGGGGGACTCTCAAAGCCCCCTATAGGAACCTACCACCTTTGATGAGGTAAGCTCAACTCAGCTGGACTCACTGGGTAATGCTGCTGCTCTCACATAAGAATATGACCCCAGGAGCCAGGGAGATAGCACAGCGGGTAGGACGCTTGTCTTGCACTCGGCTGACCCCAGTTAAATCTCTAATACCACATAGGGTTCCCGATGCCCTCCAAGAGTGATTCCTGAGTATATAGAGCCAGGAGTAAGTCCTGAGCACTGCCAGGAGTGGCCCAAAAACTGAAAGAGAAAAAATAATCCAAATTCTTCCCTCATACATGGTCTCCTTTGAGTCAGGGCCTTTCTGGGAATCTATTTTCTGGAAGACTTTGGGATACCCCTTTCTCGGGGTATACGAATGCCACTAGGGTTGTTCTAATGTGTTCTGGGCCCATGGATTCAAGCAGGGAGAATTTTCCTCCTGGATAACCTCTGACTGTGGGTCTCCTCCTAGAGGCTCCATACATCTACCTTGTATCCGGAACCTCTGGGTAGCCAATCTGAGGCCCTGTCTATTAGAGGATAAATTTTTAATGGGTTTTATAGTCTGGTGGATAAATCAGTGAGGGAGAGACAAGGAACTGGCAATGTCTAATGAATATCGATTGGGCCACTTAAAGGGGTACCCTTGCCAAAAGGGGACAGCCACCCAACACAGTCAGACTAGCCATGCTGAGTGACTTAGGGCCCTGGGACCCACCCCCTTCCACATCAGAGGCTGAAAAATATCTCCAAATTGTTGGCCACCAATGCCAGAAATAACAGCACTTTTGGGGTAAGGGTCATGCTTTTGTTAATGTTCATAGACCTTTGAGTTTACTTATTACAAATAAGTACTTCCTTAGTATAAAATATCTACGTCACTATTTCCCAAAGGATGTGAGATAGAAGGGAAAGATGGAACAGAGGAGATCCCAATCATTTCCCTGATAGTTGTCTGGATCTGGAAACCCAGAAGACAGCATCTCACACAGGTGCAAACACTTGGGATGTACTTTGTGTTATAAGGAACAGACAAAGCCTCAAGAATAGTACACATATATATATATATGTGTGTGTGTGTGTGTGTGTGTGTGTATGTGTGTATAGCAATGTCAGTTTTGCTTAAAAGGTTTTATTTAAAAAGGTGTTGTCCAATAAAATTTACAAAATGTCATGGGACTATAGTTAATGAAAACTGTGTAGCATATTTGAAAGTTGGTAGGAGAGTTGTTCTTATGAGAAAAACATTACATTTGTGGAGGGAAATGAACACCTGATTTGTCAAAGAGAACTACCAGTTTGCTGAACCACACACTCTGTTTCTGCTGTGTTAGAGAGAGGCGTTCCTCTAGGACAGATGGAGAACTGGCTTCAAGGCTAAAGCTCCAGGTGCCAGTCACATTCCAAGCTCATAACAGAGGCGTGGTAATAACAGGCATGTCAAATTATTTGTTGTGCTATTAAGGGTATGCAATTAAGTGCTAAATTTTGTGGGAGGCTGGAAGCCCCAGGGGTTTTTATAGATTCTGGGTTTTCTCTAAGACATAAGACATGCCATGGCTTCTAAGAGGATCTGTTATATTTGGTAGCACATCCTGTAAGGGCTTATCCTGGATGATGTGCCATATTTATAAGTACATTTTAAATTTCTAAATATACTAAATATACTCTAAATGGAGCGATAGAGTATATAAGTATATAAGACTGGAGCGATAGCACAGCGGTAGGGCGTTTGCCTTTCATGCAGTTGACCCGTGCTCGATTCCTCAGCCCCCTCAGAGAGCCTGGCAGGCTACCGAGAGTATTGCGCCCGCATGGCAGAGCCTGGCAAGCTACCCGTGGCATATTGGATATGCAAAAAAAAAAAAAACCAAACCAGTAACAATAATGAGAGACCAGTCACAATGAGAGACGTTACTGGTGCCCACTTGAACAAATCAATGAGCAACAGGATGACTCTAAATGAGTGTATTCTTCTCCTCTTGGAAAGTTTTGTTTACAATAATGGTGTCTTTCCTCCCCCTGTTGTTTGGGCTGCACCCAGCAGTGCTCTGGGGGCATTCCTGAATCTGAGTTCAGGAGTGACCTCTGGCAGTGCTCAGAGGACCACATGCATTATGAGGGATTGAACCAGAGTCTGCTGCCTACAAGGCAAGTGCCTTAACCCAGTAGCATCCTCTGACCCCTACAGTGGTGCTTATTTCCTCAAATAATTTTTTAAAGTTTAGGCACCGTGATGGTGTCTTAATCCAACACATATTGGGAAGTTCTTTCAAGGACTACCTTCAAGATCAGCTCTGAGACTCATGAACCAACTTTTACTCCCTGAACCAACTATTCATGAACCAACTATGAATCACAGGCCTGTCATGGGACGGAAGTCAGGAGAGCCAGACAACCAGAAAAGGTCAGAAGGGAAGCCCTTGGCATAGATGGAGATGTGGGGGATTTAGTTAACTCTTTCATTGCTTCCTTTATCACGTGGGACTTGTCAGCTCTAGTTTAGTACGTGCTTGATTTGGCTACATCAATGCTATTCTTCATTACCCAAGGCTTGGTCCTGAGATTCCTTTTGAGTCCCCAGAGAAATATATTTTGCCTCTTGTGGCAGGAAGCCAGCCTTGGAGGGACGTGATACAGAGAAGGGCTGGAGCAGTGTTTTTTTCCTGGGTAGGGGGCTCCTGGCCAAATCTTATGGGAAGCAAGTTCTGTCTGTGCTGCTTCTAGGCCATTTCCTATTTCCAGAGAGGGCTTGGCTTCTGCTTGTGAAACTCAGAGGAGAGACTTTCACAGGGGAGAACTGTGCCATTCTGGGGGAGTCATGTGGGAAGCTCTGAGGTGTAGACCCATCTACAGGTCTCTGACTTGTAGACCCATCTTATGATATGGAGCTGGAAGCCACTATATGAGGTCATCTGGGTCCACCTTATCTCCTTATGGGTGAAGAAAGAGACTCAGATAGGTTAAGTCTTGCTGGATACTGATTGGGGGGGGGGGTAGAGACAATGTTGGGATTCAAACTCAGGGCCTTCCACATGCAACGCAAGCTCTTCTGCTGAGCCTCGTAAAGCTGGAGAGTGGCAGAATCAGGTGTGTCCATGATAATACCCTAACCAGGTGGTGAAGTCCCCAGGCCAGGTTCCACACATTCTGCCCCTTCCCCTGGCATAGTGCATTGCTGTAGGCACATGCCACACATGGGAAAATCTTAATGATCTCCCAGAATGATTCTTGTGTGAATTTGAGTAGGCATTATCATCACCATTACTGATCCCCAAATCTCTGGTTTTTGTTTTTGTTTTTAAATTTTAGTTTGTTTCTTTGTTAGTGGTGTCTGTGTAGGTTGGCAGAGGGGCAGGGGGTTGGGGTACTGTGGAGAGACACCCCCAGCTGCTATGGGGTTCCTGTCTCTGCTCATGAATGACCCCTGGTGGTGCTCAGGGACTGAATTGGGCTGGGTGGGGTGTGAGGCAAGTGCCTTGTCTCTCTAGGTCTCCAGCATATCTGCTCTACTACCAATTTTTGCTTCAGGAGACTGGAAGTGAGTCCTCAAGAGTTCCCATTCCTAGCAAGTTCTCAGGTGTCACTGCTGCCCTTCCAGGGCTTGTGCTCCGAGGGTTGCTATGGATGCTTTTTGGCTTTACCCGTCGCTATATAATTTAAAGCACTTCATTCCCAGGAAGCCTACTTTATTAGAGAGTAAGTGGCTACGTGAGAAATCCCAGACTTAAAAGATACTAGTTTAAAAGTATTTAAAGTGAATAATTACCTTCAGGGTGGTCTAGGTAGAAAGATTAAATAAATTAAGTTGAGTCAATAGGAATTTAAGCATCATTTGTTAAAGCACTACTATTAGTTTTTCTTTTCCTAGTGGAAATTCTCTTCTTGTCACATAATCCTAATTAATTATTGTATAAAGACCTGAAAACTTAAATGCACAAGGGAGTAATAATCTTATGTTTCATTAACCAGCAGCTTCAAAAGCCAGAACCAAGTGTGTAGAAAGAGCATGAACAACATATTCCGAGCAAGGCTCCCTCGAAGGCGGCCGGAGGTGTCTGCTGCTTCCACTTGTCTCTGAATGTGTTAACAGGAGCACACATTGACGCTCGTAAACATCTCGTCTCTGGCCAATATGATCTTACTGGAGTTAGCCAATCAATATGAATTTCAGGAGTATTTGTCATTGATTTTACAATATGCTTTGTAATTACTGAATCGATATAAAATTCTCAACTCATTAGAAGATTAGCTTTGTAAAATCATTTATATTAATGTGTTTAACCAATAGCATTGGAATTCCTTTTTTTAAAAAAACACTCCTTGTTTAATTACTTACATTAAATATGAATCAATGCCATGGACTCACTGCTCGATTTACAAAGGATGCTTACTGTGTGCCTGGCCTTTGATAGCACACTCCCGGCTTGGGGTCCAAACCAGGCTCTAGAACAAAGACAGAAGTTACCCACCCTGGCAACCTAAAGTAGAAGAGCAGCCCCTTCCCCCTCAGGCCCATTAACATTAGGGCCTAAAGCCTTGGCCCCCGGTTTCTCAGTTTATTATGGTAGCTTGGACAATCAACTGGCTGTTGATGTGTGGTGTCTTGGACAGAACACAGAGCATTGAAATGAGAAAAACTCCCAGAACTCTGAAGGCAGTGTGGTGGCTTGAGCTGGGAGTCACGTTTTCAGCGGTGATACTAGCGGCAGCTTGACACAGACCCCGAAGCAGGTGGGACAGCCTTTGGTCCACTTCGTAAAGAAAGAAATGGAGTCTTGGGGGAATGAGGTGATGAACCCCAGGTCACTTACAAGTATGCATGCATGGCAGAGATGGTTCTAGAACACAGACTTTCTGTTGCTGGGATAAAACCACTGCTACACAGGGTTGCAGAGAGAGAGCTCAGTGGCTGAAGCCAGGCTTCGCATGCAGGAGGCTTGGGTTCAGTTCCCAGAACTTCATTGTTTCCTGAGCACCATCTAAAGAGACTTCCGAGCACAGAGCTGGGTGTGGCTTCTGAGCACTGCCAGGTGTTGTCCCTTACAGAGTATGTCCCTGACGCAGACTTCAGTTTAGACATTCACTGATCTTGAAGCCAAAGAAGTGCCTCTTGGACCAAGAACCAGGTTGCCCATAGCATCCAGACTTTGAAGCACAGTTCTGGGAGTTTGGCAGATTCCTTCTGCCCCCATTATTGAAATACCCTGTTTGTCATCCCTGGCGGTCATGGTGAATGCTGTGATTAGGCCCTGAGGCCCTGGATCTGAGGGTTTCTAGGAGGCCTCTAAATGCACTGCCTTCTTGCATTATCACTAAACCCTAGTGAAGAGCTAATGCTGTTTAATTAATTCTTTTAATCACTGTGATTTGCAGTTCTACCATGCTATCAGTGGTAGGATTTCGAGCATGAGACATTCCAACACCACATCTGCCACCAGAGTTCCCCTTTCCTTCCTCTGTTGTCCCAGTCCTGTCATTTTACAGGTGGGGAAACAAGCTCCTCAAGTGCGCAAGTGAGTCACTTGTATTGCACTGACAGCTCCTACACTCCCTATTTATTTAATTTATCACCATAATCTATAAAGCTATTCATAACAGTGTTTCAGGTATTCAAAGCAACCACACTATGCTCACGACCAGTGTCCCTTATCCGTGACCCAAGGTTCCCTCCCTCTCCCTAACCTGTCTCCTTAGCAAAATCATTAACACAATTTCTTATTGTTCATTATACTTTGGGTTACATGCTTACACTAGTTGCTGATTCTTATGGTTTTTCTGTACATAGTTACCTCACCTCCATATCCCCAAATAAATAAGACCCTTGATTAATGCCCTTATTTTGCTCTTAGTCTACCTCCTCATTTCTCAGACCTCCACCCTGGGCAATCTCATTTCTATAATCCAGTGAAAAGTGTTTGCCATCATTTGGCACCTTCTATTCCCTTGTCTTATTTTCCCGTATGCCTCAGATGAGTGAGAAAGATATAGTATTTGTTATTCCCCTGATGTTCTTTGCTTAATATGAACCCCTTCAGGTTGCAATCAACTGCTTGATTTAATTTTTTCTGGCTGCATAGTATTCCACTGCCTCGCACACCTTGTGGCCATATGCTCCTTGGCCACTCCATCTACTTAAATAATGGCTTTGTGGGGCCAGGCACTTTGTGTATCTGGTCTGGGTGGTCTGCTCTGCTTAGTGCCTGGTGTGGCACTCAACAAGTACTGGTTGGGTGAGGTGTGGAATAGATGTGGGCAGACAGATAAAGGGACAGATGGATGGGCGGATAGTGGATGGACGGACAGATAAAGGGACAGGTGGATGGATGGATAGAAAGGGTGGGGCAGGTTTTCTTTTAGGTTACCTGACCATCCAGTGGTCCCTGGTGTCAGAGTGAACTGCTGGGGCATAGGAGACACCAATGCGCCTGTCAGAATGGAGGTGTTGGAGGTTGAAATTCTGGGTCTGCCCTGGACAAAATGATGAAGCAGCTATGTGTGCTTTAGGGAATATCTACCCTCACTCCTGTGAGTTTGCTCTTTTTCCCAAATCACCCCAGTTCTTTTCTGGAACCCCCTACCCAGACTTTGACATAGCATCCAAACGCAGTGCTGGATTTTGTTTTGAGCCCAAGCTCAGCTGGCTGGGTGAAGAGAGAGGCTGGCAGTTATTCATCTGAGTTGTAAATGACCCACAGGGTTTGAACACACAACCCACTATGAAATGTCACGCCTCTCCATGTGGGCTGGGCGCTGATGGAGGGCGCCCATCAGCTGATGCTGGGCACCGCTGCTTCTCTGGAAAGGAGGGGATGTTGGCTGCTATCCCAGGGACTCCTGTGCATCCATCAGAGTTCTCTGCTACCAGCTGCTTGGCATATTGTTCTTGTACCATGCATGCATGTGCCAAATTGTCAATGTGCTGGGCTGGGGGCAGCATGGGGGCTGGTGTAATTAACCCCTTCAACGTACCTTCATCTGGAGTTGCCCCAGAGAAACTTGGCTCCAGGATGGCCCACGTGGCATCGAGGATGGTGGAGGCTATCAAGGAAATCAAGGACTGCTGTCCTGCCTGCCCTCGCCAGGGAATATGGATAAGACAGGGAAGGGGGATTCACAAACTGGGGAGCAAATGCCCCTAATCACAGGCTGAGAGTGGTTGGCTGTGTCCTATGGGAACCGGCCTCTATCTGGGCCAATGTGCCTTTCTCTGAATGTACATTCTTGAAACTCCTCTCTTTGGATCTGGGAACTCTAATTCCATGCTCCTCAAGTTATTTTGAAGCTTTAAACATTTTCTTTTTTGCTTTTTGGGTCACACCTGGCGATGCACAGGGGTTACTCCTGGCTTTGCACTCAGGAATTACTCCTGGTGGTGCTCAGGGGACCATATGGGATGCTGGGGATCGAACCCGGGTCAACTGCATGCAAGGCAAACGCCCTACCCGCTGTGCTATCACTCCAGCCCAGAAGCTTTAAACATTTTTTGAAGCAGCTTTTAAAATGACTATTGAGGGACCAAAGATAAAGGTAAGGCACTTGCCTGGCATGCTGGTTCAATCCCCAGTACCACATAGTGTCCCTGAGCACAGAGCCAGGAGTAAGGCCTGAGTCTTTATGACCTGAGCAATATATATATATATATATGTATATGTATATATATGTATGCACCAGTGATGCCACCCGCCATCCCCCCAACTCCCCCCAAAACCAAAACTATTACTTTAAAGTACTGAAATGAGGAAAAAGTTTTCCAATGACCTTTGATGGCATGCCTACCAAGAATACATCTTCCCGTTAGAAATGCACTTCACATTGTTTAGTTTAGTTTTTTTTTTGAGTTAGTAAGGAAGGTGCTTGGATCATTTTGAATTATGTTGGTATGGTGTTTTTTTGTTTGTTTGTTTATTGGGATACATCTAGTGGTACTTAGAAATTACTCCCGGCTCTATACTCAAAAATTACTTCTGGCAGGGCTTGGGGAATCATCTGGGGTGCTGGGGATTGAACTTGGGTCAGTCATGTGCAAAGCAAATGCCCTACCTGCTGTATTACGGCCTCTCGTCCCTGCTATATATAATGAGTAGAAGTGTCTGTCCTAAATGATAAAGGCTGCCTGGCAGCTTTTATCTGTATGTCACTTGTATCACTTGTCATCTCGTTGCTCATCGATTTGCTCGAGCAGGCACCAGTAACATCTCCATTCATCCCTGTCACGTGCTAGTGTAGCCCAATGGCATCTGCTCGCTCCAGGAACATGAAGAGCATCAAACCGTTCATTCAGGGTCTTGAAGAAATCCGACTATCTCGTCGGACTGGTGAGTGAGTGGTAAGTGGTCAGGCATTCTTTTGACATCCTGTGGAATAACCTGTATATATATATACATATATGTGTATATATGTATATATTATTAAACATATATGTATATATTATTGTTGGGTGTTCAAACACCAGGGTTGTTTATTGTTGTCTGCACAAACCTTATGGGTCATTTACAACTCAGATGAATAACTGTCAGCCTCTCTCTTCACCCAGCCAATAATATATATAATATATGTATATATTATTGAACCAGCATGCCATATATATATGTACACACACATATATGTTCAATCCCCAGTACCACATAGCATCCCTGAGCACAGAGCCAGGAGTAAGGCCTGAGTCTTTATGACCTGAGCATTCTCTCTATATATGCACCAGTGCCAGGTGGTGCCTCCTGCCATCCCTGCATATATACATGCAGGGTTATGTCTCTGAAGTCACCTCCCCACCACCAGAGGTTTTTCAAGGGCTGAGGCTCCTCACTCAGCCCTTTGGTGGCCATACTAGGGGCACTTGAAGGTAAAGTCAATATTGGGTTGTTAGGGCAGATGAGCAAGAAGACTTCTTGAGGACTTTGGAGTGACCAGACATATTGGACTCTGATGTGTAGGTGGCCATCATGGCCAGTGTTCAGAGCCTGGTGACATTCCCCATGGACAGAGACCCTGAGGGCCTTGGGGTGACAGAGCATTCCTTTTATTATGGAGCCTATTGGGTTCCTCGAAGGGATCCAGTCCAACTTATTTGTGGTGCAAAGGAGGAAATACAGGCTCAGGAAGGCCCTGCCCTCTCCTGAAGGAACTTTCTCTTGCCTGGGTGGCCAAGTTTTCTTCAAGACTCCAGAGAAAGATCTATGGCTCCTGTTCCTTAACAGGGTGTCCCAACGTGTGACTTTTGACTTAAATCACAGCAAACAAAAATGCCTTTGGGCCCATAGAAACAACAATTTCATATGGCTCAATCTGTTATTTGGAGATGGGCAGAAGGATGCTTTCCTCCCAGAAGATAGGCAACAAAAAACACGTAAAGAATAATTCTAAAAGATCATTGAAAAGCTGCCGGGAGCCTTTATCACTTAGAACATTTCTACTCAGTTTGAAGGAAATAGAATCAGCTTTGGGCAGTGGCTCTGATGTATGAAAGCACAGGAAGGACATCAGCAAGCCAGTGCTGATGGTCAGGGAGAGGACAGGACAGTTGGTGTTCAAATATCAGCCACCATAGACCAAGGATCTGAACATGGTAATGGTCTGTCGATTCTTCCCAACCCCACGATCCCAGTGGTGGGCCTCATGACTTCCAAAGAGAAGATAGGGGTGGAAGAGTGGTGTGACTGCCTTCATTCCCAGTCAGGAGTTCAGGAGAGGATTCAAATTCTCTCCCTTCAACTCTGCTGCTCTGTGCCCAGTACAGATGGGCAGTTAGAGCTTTCCCTTGGGGCCCCATCTCCTGTGATGCAGTTTGGGGTGGGGCTCCAAGATTTTACGGGATCAGCACAGGGTGAAGGGGGAAGTCCACCCACCTATAGGAGACAAAGGTGGGGGTCCTCCCTAATTGGCTGAAGGAAACAGACTCTTGACCCCTTGGTGAATTCAAGACACATTTCTATCACACCTGCTGTGTGGGGTCATTGCCAAGATTCTGAGGTGCCCCGGAGTGGGGGACCCCTGAATGGACAGAGGATTTCTGTAAATACACATCCAGGGAGCTTTAAAAACAGATCTGATTGAGCAGATGGGCCTGGCATGCTCTTGGTAAGTCTATATTTAGTCCACTATCGATCCAGAGCAGGCGGCCAAAACCATATTAATTTGAATGTGAAGATTAAAAACGTTTTGCAAAAGTTGTTGCCTGGGATAAAGGAGTTGATGGTCAGTACACCCAGCTTCCTTGCTGGGACTCCAATCCGCCAACTCAGCCTTTTCTTGAGTCTTCTTTGGTCCGTCAGCCTCAGTGGGGATGGCTTCACGGCCTGCTCTGAACACCACACACTCAGGCCCTCCTCACTTCTCCCCACTTTGAATGGTGCAGGACTGGCCCTCACAGCTCTCCCGTGGAGCTTGCTTCCTGCAAATCCTGACCTGAGACCCCATGCTAGCCTGGAGACCACCGTCAGTCCCCATCTACCTCTGCAGCCCTCGCACTGTATGGGGCATCATCCCATCCCTTCGCGCCAGGCCACCTATTTGGAGACATAAGCTCATTTTTATATTTGTTTTTATTTTTCTGTGACACAGTACATTTATTTTAGTTGCTCTGTACTCGTGAATTACTCCTGGATGGATCAGGGGTCCATATGGGATGCAGGGGTTTGAACCCAAGTCAACCATATGCAAGGCAAGCACCTAACTGGAGTCTTATCTACCCAGCACTGCCCTTCATGTCCATGTAATATGGACTTTACACCATTGGATCTATGCAAAGATGCTTTTCACACCTTTTCAAAAGTTAAGGTGTCACACCACACCATTCCCTCCCCCCCAGTACTGCTATCTCTCCACCACCTTCTCCTGAAATACCTCCCATGGGCGGCCCCCCCCCCCCCGCTCTAACCTCAGAGTTCCCCACAGAATGTCCTGCCTGACTCACTTCTATTTGAGAAGCATCGTTCTCTGGGAGCTGGGGAGAGAGGCAGTATCTCAGCCGCCCAGTGCTGATCTGCTGTACCGGAATCTTCTTTGCAACAAAACTTCTGGTGGTACACATTACAGTTGGAGAAGAACTTAAATGGGTGACTGCAGACTGTATTAGTCAGGACTTCTCAGAGAAACAGAATCAATAGGATATATATATATATATATAATAGTCTATATAGAAAATATATTGGACTTGATCATAAGCGATCAACTCATTCCCTGATGGACGCTGAAAAGTCCTATCATTAGCAAATGATCTGCCAGCTGGAGACCTAGAAAAACGTGTTGTGCTGGTCCATATGGCAAGGCTAGGAGCAACGGGAACCAATGCATAGTAAGCTTGAGATCTGAGATGTGGGAGCCCTGATGCTTGAGGGTAGGAGAAGATGAATGTCTCAGTTCTCAACAAAAGAACAATTTGCTCTTTTGCCTACTTGTGCCTTTGGTGGGTGAATGAATGTCTCCTTGCCTTTGGTGAGGTAAATGCCTTCTTTACTTTATAGAGGCCAATGCCACACTCTTCCAGAAATAACCTCACAGACACACCCAGAAACTTAATCTTACCCTCTACCCAGGTGCTCCCTAGCCCTGCTGAGTTCATGCAGAAAACTTAGCATCCCACAAGCTTTGGATAGTAAGACCAGGTCCAGTACTCAACGTTGAGAAGGTCCAGGAACTGAAGGTCCAGGGAGACCAGACAAGTCCTCTGGAAGCCTTTAGACACTGAACAGTGCTCATCCAGCTTAGAGCTCTTTCTTCTCTTAGAAGAATCCTTCCCAGTTCAATTTCCTCACACTAGTCTATTGTTTTCAAAACTGTCACCAGTCTAGTCACTTTCCTCGGGGGAGCCTATAAGCATCTCTCTTGAAACCTAGAATTTGTACGTAATGCGTATAATCAATGAATCAGTCACAGTAGTAACCTTATAATCTTCTTGCCAATGGGCTCCAATGTCTATTTCTCAATGACATGACTATTTACCCAGGTCTCTTGCCCTTTATGTGCATAGTAAATATCTTTGCTGCCATTTGTTGATTCCTGTTTTGCTAGTATCAGCTCTGTCTACATATTTTGGTATCCTGATAACATAATTGAAGGTATCCATTTCTCTTGGTCCACAAAAGTGTCTGGAAAAAAAAAGTAGTCTGGGAAAGCATGTTCTAATATAAGAAGGGACTCACCTTCCAAATGAATTCTGGAACCCAGTGCTTGTCCCTTGAGTTAGAGTTTCATCTGCACACGAGGCCACTTTTAGGAGTGCATTTCACCAATGACCAGTCAGGTGTCCTGCCTCTCTGAAGACCACATGAGTCTAGAGGCCCAGGTTGTTGAGTCAATGGCAAATTTAAAAAGATTACTGTAGATGTGACATGGTTACAGTAGTGTCAACATTTATGGTATTGATATACAAAGTAACTGCACTCCACCACCCCCAAATTGCCAGTGACAATCTTCCACTATCCCTACTGCTAATCTGGTCTTCATGCCCCACTCCCTGCTCTGTCCAGTGTTTGGTAAGTGGTTTTGTCATCCAAGGCCAAGTGTTTATCACCAGATCTTACTATCACCACTCAGTCTCCTCAATATGCTTAAATTATGTAATAAAAATCAACACTTGTTTTAGTTGGAAGAAAATTTGCAGGCAGAAAGTTCCCATAATACTACATCCTTATTCCACTATTGACTCTTCTTCCCCCAAGTCAAAAATTTGTATTTAATTCAGAAAAAGGAGTCACAAAAGTTGCCTCAACTCAAATTGAGTACTAAGATCACCCAGGAGGAAGTCTTCCTTTGTGTTCTTGCAGATTCCTCCTATTGTTAGCATTTTACACAAAGACAGAACATTTGTCACAGCTAAGAGACCAACACATGCATTCCTGCTAACCAAAAATCTCAATTTTGCTGCATTTCTCAAATTTTCCTCTAATATCCCTTTCCTGTTTCAGAATCTCACCAAGGACATCACATCACCTAACATTTAGCTATTGAGTCTCTTTGGGCTCTTTTGAGTGTGACAACTTACTGAGTTTGCTTTATTTATTTATGCTTTGTTTGGGGGCCACATCCGGTGCTCAAATACTCTTGGCTCTGTATTCAGAAATTACTCCTGGTGAACCAGGGGACCATATGTGATGCCAAGGATTGAATTCAGGTTGGCCAATGGAAAGCAAAGGTCCTACCTGCTGTACCATGGCTCCTCCCCCGAGATGGCTTTCTTTTGACAGTATTAAGGAAAATCATTCAGGGACTTATCATCACACACTTAGATCTGGCTTATAGAGCTGGGACCTCAGAGGCCAAATGTGTTTCTCATAACCTCCTATTAGGGACATATCCAATTAGTGTGACTTTTCCCTGATGAGGTGGACCTCCAATCACCTCACTGAAGTTCGTGGGCACAAGTTGCCTTGGATGTATTCTCACACGCATCTCAGAAGTAGCACAGAGGTTTCCTGGCTTTTGTTTCCTGGATTCCATCTTCCCTGGAACCTGAGAATTTGACCATGTCCAGTTTTTTGACCTTGGGTCACTCACCAAGAATCCTCATAGATCTGAAGATTTTCCATGTACATATGCAAAGACCTTTTAGGACTCAGGAATGTGAAAAATCTAGGGCAGGATACTCCCATACAGTTGATTGAACTAACTATTCTAAGTGCTTTTAGTATTTCTTTTATTCCAAGGAGTTCCAAGGTTCTGGAGGAGGATGAGAAGATTGATTTATATGCCATCACCTTTCTCCTAATAGGCCAGTGCTATCCAGCGTATCTGAGTGTACTCAGGAGAGGAGCAACTGATGGCTCTGCTTGGAGGTGTGACTGGGGACAGGGCTCCTAGAGCCTATAGTGTGATTGACCTACAACTTGTGTCTTGTACCTTCTGACCATGTAGAGCTTTCACAATTACTTCCTGGATGGCTTTCTATAAAACCTTAGTTCTAACTGCACAAGCGGTAGATATTGGAGACCCAGAATCTCAATAGAATCTGAGGAAGGAAGGTGGGTAGGGGTATGCCATCGCCTCTGCTTCAAATTGGCCCTAGGGAATACTCCCCTGTAACAAGAGAAAATTAACAAGGCAGGGAGCTCCCAGCCAGCCTGGAGGGTGATTTAGGTGCTTCAGGGAGTGGGAGTGAGCATTACATAAGGCCCATAGGCCATAAACCACCCTAACAGGCATAATGACTTCTGCACCTCCACCTGAAGGGGCTCGTTGCAATAAGGTAATGGCTTTGCAGCTGCCTCCAGCTTTAACTATGGGAACACTTGCTTTATGGCACCACCTGAACAGCTACAGCCTGTTCGCCTCAGTGGCAGTTTCAGGAGTGATTTGGCTTCTCTCTGTCTGTCTGTCTCTCTCTGTCTCTGTCTCTGTCTGTCTGTCTGTCTGTCTCTCTCTCTCTCTCTGTGTGTTTGTGTGTGTACCCTGCTCCCACAGTCTGGGCACTGAAAATTTGTGATGGGGATGGGTTACATCTACAGAGCTCGAGATGGTCACATATAGGCCCTCAATGCTGGCAAGAGGTAACAGGATTCTTGTCCCTACAAGGAGTAAGATTAACCCCCATAGTGATTCACTTATTTATTTACTTGTCTATCCATTTATCTGTCCATCCATCCATCCATCCATCCATCCATCCATCCATCCATCCATCCATCCAACCATCCATCCATCCATCCATCCATCCATCCATCCATCCATCCATCCATCCATTGCCACAGATTCTGAACTCATTTTATTCACACTGTGAATATAGGTCAGATTTGGTATTTTTTTAAAATTTATTTTTGCGTTCCACCCAGCAATGCTTAGGTGTTACTCCTGGCTCTGCACTCAGGAATCACTCCCAGTGGTGCTCAGGGGACTGTATGGGATGCTGAGAATTGAACCCGGGTCGGCTACATGCAAAGC
The DNA here is from genome assembly GCF_027595985.1 of Sorex araneus. Taxonomy (NCBI): domain Eukaryota; kingdom Metazoa; phylum Chordata; class Mammalia; order Eulipotyphla; family Soricidae; genus Sorex; species Sorex araneus. Next base: position 356,670,591 of record NC_073303.1, read on the forward strand.
AAACTCCTTACCCATTTTACTATCTCTCCAGCCCCCGGTCTGGTCTTTTTACAGTGAAATTTATCCTCTTCCGTTCTGTTTTCCTCCATTAGTTTTCAAGGAAAAGTGAAATAAAAAGTGAAACATCTATGTGGTGTTTTTTTTCCCTACAGGACCAAGTTTCAAAAGGATTCATAAAATCAAAGTGAAACAAACAAACAAACAAAACATGATACAAAGGTTACTTGGAAACAGATTTAGTTTCTAAATGGGTCCTTGAGTTCCGTATGTGAAATTAGCAATTCAAACTCCACATGTTTATGAAGTGATAATTATTTAACAGCTTGAAAAAGGTAGTTTTGGGTCCTCTGATGTCCTGTGGCCAGCTTCAACTTCAAGCCACTTCACTGGCTTCTCTGTACACTGTCCTTGGTCCATGGTGGTTTCTTGCTGGTTCTGCCCCCTGAAGTTGATGGACCCAGTGTCCTCTGATGTTTAGACATGTCCCGAGTCCTCTGCTGTCCTCCTGGCACACAGACTGCTACAGGAGCTCTGTGACCTGGGTCTTGTTGCTTTGCTACTTTTTGTCCCTTTGGCTTTCCTTTGTTCTCTGTCCACAGGGGTGAGAACCACTGCTTTTCCTGCCATCTGCCTGGGCCCAGGTGAGAGGCGGACGGAGGCTGAATTCTGCTCCCGTGCGATATGGGGTAAGAAAGGAAGTTTTCTTATGCACGTTAAGTCTTTTCTTTGAGAGGTGGTTTGGGGGTCATACTCTGATGAATACATAAAACCAGATATTTGATGCTATGTGTGAAGGTGGCCAACTGAGTCAAGTTGAAGTTTGCATTTCTCAGTGGATGTTGAGCTGTCCCATCGGCACGCACATTTGGATCGAAGACAGCATATGGCCATGCGCTTCTGGACAAATAAATGCAGCGGGCAGCACTCAGTTAAAAGTCACCAGACTCAGAGCAACCAAACAGCAACCTGAGCTATGGACAATGGAGTGTGTGGAGTCAGTCAGTAGCGGACACAGCAGAAACCAGCAGAAGAGGGAGAGGAAGTGCAGGCTCAGAGGGGAAACCTCGCCCTGATCCACACTGCCTTTAATCAGATTGATTAACAAGAGCAGTAAATAAACTCTAATCAAAAGATACCCTCTGAAGAACTCTCCGGTGCTCTCTCTTTATTTATTTTTCGGATTTAATTTTTCTCTGAGTGGAGATGATAAAGGAGCCATTATCCAAATGAGGCTGGGTAAGGTGATTAGATGTTATTTACAGAAAGGGCAAGGGGCAGATGAAATCATCCACCGGACCTTGGGAGCGCTTAGCAAGATGTTTTTGTGCGATTAGTGTCACCGCTTGTATATTACAAGGGGATGCCTCCGGTGTGGCGAGGAGGGATTCCTTGTTTCAGTAATCGCTGGTTACAGGAACTTGAAAAGTTGGTCATTTCCAAGACACCAACACTCAGGGGGCCTGTATCTAATGCAAACCACAGATTTGGCAATCAATCAATCAGAAGATATGTATTGATCGCCTACTACGTGCAGACAGTTCAAGAGATAGCAGCAGGAAAGGACAACTCAAGACTATTGAGCTTGTTTTTTTTGGGGGTGGTGACAGGAAGCATGCTTCCCCAACTTCAGGGGGCCTTAGATTATCCAAGACCTCAGTGACACGCAGATTCTGATCCTGGAGGCCTGGAGTTCTTTACTGCTGGCCAGCTGGAGCGTGGACCACACTTACAGCGGCTCAGAGGCAGGAGTTATCCTGCCGTAGAGGGGCTAGTAAATGTGGTTCTCGATAAAACCCCAGTTTGGGGGCCAGAGACAGAGCTCGGTGGGCAGGTGCACTCTGTGCATTGGGGAGCCTGGATTCAGTCTGATCCCTGGCGCCACATATGGTCCCCCAAGCACTGTCAGGAGCAACTACTGAGCACAGTCCAGGAGTAGCTTCCCTGGGCACTTCCAGGTATGGTTCCTAAACAAAAACAAAAAGCACCTCCAACTTGAGCTAGTTATGTGACCTTTACCCAATCACTACACCCATCCTTCACCAGTGTGTGTATCCTAGCATCAATGTCCCCAGTATATCTTCCTTCCACCCCCCACACAGTCTGCCTCTATAACACACTTCTCCCCTCCCCTCCCCTCCCCTCCCCTCCCCTCCCCTCCCCTCCCCTCCCTTCCCCTCCCTTCCCCTCCCCTCCCCTCCCCTCTCCTCTCCTTTTCTCTCCTCTCCTCTCCTCTCCTCTCCTCTCCTCTCCTCTCCTCTCCTCTCCTCTCCTCCCCTCCCCTCCCCTCCCCTCCCCTCTCCTCTCCTCTCCTCTCCTCTCCTCTCCTCTCCTCTCCTCTCCTCTCCTCTCCTCTCCTCTCCTCTCCTCTCCTCTCCTCTCCTCTCCTCTCCTCTCCTCTCCTCTCCTCTCCTCTCCTCTCCTCCCCTCCCCTCTCCTCTCCTCTCCTCTCCTCTCCTCTCCTCTCCTCTCCTCTCCTCTCCTCTCCTCTCCTCTCCTCCCCTCTCCTCTCCTCTCCTCTCCTCTCCTCTCCTCTCCTCTCCTCCCCTCTCCTCTCCTCTCCTCTCCTCTCCTCTCCTCTCCTCTCCTCTCCTCTCCTCCCCTCTCCTCTCCTCTCCTCCCCTCCCCTCTCCTCTCCTCCCCTCCCCTCTCCTCTCCTCCCCTCTCCTCTCCTCCCCTCCCCTCTCCTCCCCTCCCCTCTCCTCTCCTCCCCTCTCCTCTCCTCTCCTCCCCTCTCCTCTCCTCTCCTCCCCTCTCCTCTCCTCTCCTCTCCTCTCCTCTCCTCTCCTCTCCTCTCCTCTCCTCTCCTCTCCTCTCCTCTCCTCTCCTCTCCTCTCCTCTCCTCTCCTCTCCTCTCCTCTCCTCTCCTCTCCTCTGTATCTCTTTATTCAATTCTCTTTCACACAACACCAGGGATCACTTGGAACGAACCATGCAATGCAGCAGTTCACAGCAGCCACGATAAGGGAGTAGAGCCTCCTGACACAGCTCCAGAGGAACGGTATCTCCTAGAAGAGGTGTGAGGCTCACAACCTGTGCAGATGTCCACACGGCTCCCAAGCAGGTGAGGTGTGAAACAGTGGCTCTCAGCTCTGTGCATGAGGAGCACAAACGTGCATTATTCTTGGAAGCTCCCAGGACACCATGAGCTGTTCCTTCAAATCCCTACCAGCTCCAGGCTTTGTGATTCATTCCAGAACTTTCAGGCTGTGTCCACAGAACCTTGAGCTTGATCATGAGGAGTGAGGGGTCCTGGGTTGACCTGGAGGGACTGAGGAAATGGGTTGATGAGGAGGGAGGAATAAGCGCAGTGAGGGGTGATGCGAGCAAAGGTGTAGAAGAGGAGGCTTCGTTTCTCTCACACATTTCAGCAATAGCTGTGGCTGCCACAGCCCTCAGTGCATTGTTCCCTGGGAGAGAGTGATCACCGTGTCCGTGAAGGTGGCTTGGAAAGTTGCACAAAGGACACTCAGATAGACCTGGGGAAGAAGGGGAAGGCAGTTGAGGCAGCAGAGTTGATGAAAGAGAGGAAGGAGGTGCCTCTTTCTGCCTTGGGTACTGTCAGCCGAGGCGGTCTGGAATCCTCCTTATCCGGCTCAGGAGAGTCCAGAGAGCCGGGGAGGGAGGTGTGGGGCTGGGTCTTTGGAGAGGCGCTGGATTTGTACTCTTCAGGATCTGCCTGAATCCCTCCTGAGGGTGGGCCACCTCCAGGACCCCATCAGCACACATGGTGAGAGCTGGCCGCCTGACTGGTCCTAGCTGGTCTTGGGACAGATAGTGCCAAGGGTGTCTCTCGTCTCCAGGAGACAGCATCAAGCTGTTCAGCCTATAGGGGGCGTTATTTATATGGCAGGGCATATAAAGCACACTCTTTTCCTTCCCTTGTCAGACTGTCTCTTCACTCCAAACTCTTTCTATTCTCCTCTGGTTCCTCTTCTGCTCTTCTTTTTCTTCCCTTCTTCCTTCTCTCCCTTGATGCTCCTTCTCCTCCTCTTTTAGGTCTCAACCTGAGCATGATGGCCTTCTCCTAGGAGAGCAACCTGGGGACCAGGACCCTGCGCCCTGCCTGCTGCCCAGGGCTCTGCCCTCTCTCCCCCTCTCCCCAGCTCTCTCTGGGCACTGGAACTCAGCTGCCTCCTGCCAGCTTCCGAAAGAGAGAGTCCTCGCCAATCCACAGCCGAGGTGATTGATGGCGCAGCCGGGGCGGGAGACAAAGTAGCCTTCTCTGGTTTTGTTGTATTAATGCGGGGTTATCTACCACGGTATTGATTTTTTGTTTGGCTTTTTGAAATTTCTCTTCCCTGTTTCGGAGCCATTTCTATAAAAATGAAAGAGGAGGTGAGGGATGATGGCGCGGGGGTTGACAAGCCTTGCTGACTTGCACTATTAACTGCTCTTTTCCATTAGATCTTGCGGAGCCTGTCAACAGCCTCTTCTGGGCAGGAATCTATTTAAGATGCGGTAGGACAAGGTTCCCGCGTGTCAAGTGGAAGGGCCGCCCCTGCGTTTACTCACTGGATTTCATCTTCCCCCTCACTCTTAGTGCTGGGGCCCCCTGGAAGGGCCAACAAAGACAGAGGGGGATGGGTGAGGGATGGAGACTGATCCTCTGCCCCTGTTTAAACACTGTGGTGGATAACACCGCATTAACACAAGAAAACCAGAGAAGGCTACATGCAACACAGCCTGTGCTCTGGGCCCCTGTGACGTGGAGTGCTTGATTCTGGGCACTTAACCTCCCTTCCTCACCTTCCTTGCTTCCCCTCACATGTTCCCATTCTCTTCCTCCCAAATCCTCCTACTCTCAGAGGCACCTTCAACATCATGTGTGTTGGGGGATGGTGGGGTGGGGGAAGCTGACAGGAGGCAGCTGAGTTCCAGGGCCCAGAGAGAGCTAGGGAGAGGGGGAGAGAGGGCAGCGCCCTGGACAGCAGGCAGGGCGCAGGTCCTGGTCCCCAGGATGCTCCCCTAGAAGAAGGCCATCATGCTCGGGCTGGGATCTAAAACAGGAGGAGGAGCAGGAGGAGGAGAAGGAAGAAGGAAAGTTGCAGGGGCTGGAGCAATAGCACAGTGGGTAGGGAGTTTGCCTTGCACGCGGCCAAACCGGGTTCAAATTCCAGCATCCCACATAATCCCCTGAGCACCGCCAGGGGTAATTCCTGAGTACAGAGCCAGGAGTAACCCCTGTGCATCTCCAGGTGTGACCCAAAAAGCAAAAAAAAAAAAAAAAAAAAAAAAGAAGAAGGGAAGTTGCAGAAGAAGCAATCATTGAGAGGGATCATCTGCCCCATTAAGGGGAAATATTTTCCCCCAGGTGGGGAAAGGGCTTGGCCTTTTCTTGGGCCTCCATGCAGGCATAAAGAGGCAAAACAGTGAGATTCTATGTCAGCAGGGAGCAGGTGAGGGGTTGCTTTGGAAGATGGTGGTGATGGTGGGGGGGGGTGCAACAAGCCTGCCTTGGAGCTGGCTTGGATCGCAGAGCTTCTTGTGGGCCAATCATGGGTCATCCAGTATACAACCGCCACTTGCAGATTCCTCCAGCTTTGCTCCACCGAGGGGTCTCCAAGCAGTCAGCAAAGCTTGCCTTCTCCTCCTGTAGTCAGCGCTGCACGATCGCTCTTCATCCTGCTGTCTGCAGCTCCACGCAGACACAGCCCTAAACACGGGTGCCCGGGCTGGAAAGGGTGGCAGGAGGCGGGATAAGAAGGGAATTAGGCCTGCACTTGGGGAGTTGCCCAGGCCAGATACCCAGAGGGCGCTCCATCTACTGCCTCAGAAACAGCAGCACACGTTGCTGTATTGTTCTGGTTCCTTGTCACTGGCCTTGTCCAAAACAGTGCCTCTTGCAAAGTATGTATCGGTATGTATCATTCCCTCTGCACCCCTAAGTGTGGTTATGTGTGTAAGTCAGGTATCTCTCATGCTTAGAAGTTTCCAACGATTTCCGAAAGACTGGCTTTGAATGGCTTGCAGGCTGCTTCGTGATTTGGCACCTGTCAACTCTGCTTTCTAGCATGCTTACCTCCCGCCTGCATTAATCAGGACTGTCTGGAGAAGCCTTGAAAGGATGTGAATATAGAAGGATTACATTTCTTTGGTTTGTTTTGGGGCCACACCCTGAAATATTGAGGGCTTCCTTCTGGTTCTGCACTCAGGGAACACTCCTGCTAGGACTTGGGGGGCCTTATCTGGTGCCAAGGATCAAACTGGAGTTGGCCATGTGCAAGGCAAACACTTTACCTTTGTGCTATTTCCTCAGCCTCTACAAGTCTTTTGTTTACGCATTTGCTTATTTGGTTGTTTTCTCTGAGGGGCGGGGCACACCAGGCTCAATCAAGTGCTCAGGGCTCAATCAGGCTCTGAGCTCGGGGATCATCCTGGCAGTGTTTCAGGTGTCACATGCACTCCCAGGAATTGAACTATGCAAGGCAAGCACCTTAACCCTTGGACTACCTCTCTGGCCCTGAAAAATATATGCTTAGGAATTGGCTCATATACTTTTAAAAGCTGATGAGTCTAAAACCTGCAGTGTGGGCACTCAGACTGGTGAGTTGGGATAGCGGATGGAAGGGTCACAGTGGGAAGGAAGACAGATATTGTAAAGACGGCCCATGGTGCAGATGAAATCTAAAGGCAATTGTTGGAGAATCCCCTCTTGCTGGCAAGGCTATTTTTTGGGGTCTCTTCAGTTCTTCAATGGATTAGATGAGGTCCAACCATAGCAGGGAGGCTTAACTGTTCTACCCAATGTTGGCTAATTTAAATGTTAATTACATCCAATTGACAGAGAAGATGAACCATCATCTTTATTTATTTTTTAAATTTATTTATTTATTTATTTATTTTTGTTTTGTTTTGTTTTTTGTTTGTTTTTTTATCTGGACTTTATTGATCTAATAAAATTACATTAATAATTGAAATGAATTATACATTATTGTGCTCATGTTTCCCCTATACAAAGTTCGAGAACCCATCCCTTCACCAGTGCCCATCCTCTACCACCAGTAAACCCAGCATCTCTCCCACCCTCCCCAGTCCCGTCTCCCCCCCACCCCACACTGCCACTATGGCAGGGTATTCCCTTTTGTTCTCTCTCTCTGATTAGGTGTTGTGGTTTGCAATAAAGGTGTTGAGTGGCCATTGTGTTCAGTCTCTAGTCTACATTCGTCATGCATCACCCTTCCCCCACATGACTTCTGACCACATTTTACTTGGTGTTCCCTTCTCTGAGTTACCCAGAATGAGAGACCAGCCTCCAAGCCATGGAGTCAACCTCCTGGTACTTATTTCTATTATTCTTGAGTGTTAGTCTCCTAGTCTACTATTCTATATTCCACAGATGAGTGCAATCTTTCTATGTCTGTCTCTCTCTTTCTGACTCATTTCACATAGCATGATACTTTCCATGCTGATCCACTTATATGCAAACTTCATGACCTCATTTTTTCTAACAGCTGCATAGTATTCCATTGTATAGATGTACCAAAGTTTCTTCAACCAGTCATCTGTTCTAGGGCACTCAGGTTTTTTCCAGATTCTGGCTATTGTAAACAGTGATGCGATGAACATATAAGTGCAGATGTCATTTCAACTATACTTTTTTGCTTCTCTGGGATATATTCCCAGCAGTGGTATTGCTGGGTCAAATGGGAGTTCAACCTCTAGTTTTTTGAGAATCGTCCATATTGTTTTCCAAAAGGGCTGAACTAGTCGGCATTCCCACCAGCAGTGTAGAAGGGTCCCTTTCTCCTCACATCCTCTCCAACAGTGGTTGCTTTTGTTCTTTTGGATGTGTGCTAGTCTCTGTGGTGTGAGGTGGTATCTCATGGTTGTTTTTATCTGCATCTCTCTGATGATTAGTGATGTAGAGCGCTTTTTCATGTGCCTTTTGGCCATTCGTATCTCTTCCTTGGGAAAGTTTCTGTTCATTTCTTCGCCCCATTTTTTGATGGGGTTGGATGTTTTCTTCTTGTAGAGTTCAACCAGTGCTTTATATACCCTTGATATCAACCCCTTATCTGATGGGTATTGTGTAAATATCCTTTCCCATTCTGTAGATAGTATTTGTATTTTGGTCACTGTATCTTTTGCGTGAACCATCATCTTTACCCTTTATGTTCTGGCAATATATCACCTCAGTTTAGCTTTTATTTATTTATTTTTGTTTTTTGGGTCACACCCGGCGATGCACAGGGGTTACTCCGGGCTCTGCACTCAGGAATTACTCCCGGTGATGCTTGGGGGACCATATGGAATGCTTGGAATCGAACCCAGGTCAGTCGCGTGCAAGGCAAATGCCCTACTTGCTGTACTATCGTTCCAGCCCCGTCCTCAGTTTAGCTTTTAAACATGACTTACTCTCCTGTCTCAGGGACTTTGCACATGTGTTTCCCTCTGCCTGCTTTAGTAGCCCCCCATTCTTGCTGTCTCAAGGAGACATATTTTCACCAATCCAACCTTCACTGGGAAGCTTCAACTCTCTTTGGGGAACCCTTTGCTTGGCTCTCACAGGAAGACTTGGATGCATCTGTACCATTGTGCCAAATCTGTTTGATCTTCAGAGCTGGTACATCATTTCGTCTGGCTCTAAAGCCTGCTTGGCACATCTCTTTCCCACCGGAGAGTTAGGGCTTACCTCTTCACTGGTGTTAAATCAGGCCTTACGTGTTGACAAGACTACTTGGGTATGAAGGCCTGACCCAATGGTCTTACAGTCTTCCTAACACCATTATAAAGTCAAAGATTGAATAGTAGAATAATGAGTATTAGTTGCTTACTCCAGAGTCTTTCTCCCCTTATTTTATGGTCATAAAACTTTTGGCGGAGTCCAGGGCTTCCTGGGAGTAAATCTAATTATCCAACAGACCTTGCAGTTAGGATCGATCAACTGGCAAACAGGTGGCCAGCAAGATGCAAATGGGTGCTACTCAGTTGCTTCAGGTAGCCTCTTTATTCCTGTGCTGCTCAGCACCATCTCAGACTATGAGTATGTGGAGCAGAGAACTGGCGTGGTCTGCTGATGGTCCCTGTGGCAGCTCCATCAGTTTGGTGCTGCCCAGATCTGACCTTTATATTATAGAGAATATGGCACAGCCCTGCTTAAGACACTATCAAAAAGACACTTGTTATTATTGTTATTGAGAAAACATGGTTATAGTAGTGTTCATGTTGATGCTTTTGTTGTACAAAGTTACTGTCCAGCCACCACCACCAATGTGCTAAAGACCCGCCAACACCATACTTAAGGTACTTCATTCCCCTCCTCCCAAGCACCCCATAACCTGGTAACCTCAGTTTTGCTGTCACAGTCTAAGGTTTTATTTTCACGGGGGTTATTTCCACTCCCTTGCTTAGTTTCTTCCTCTATCACCTGTGAGTTAGGTCATTGGATATTTGTTCTGATTTGTTCTGATCTGAACAACAAGATGTTCTGAAAGGAACATCTTGTTGTTCCTTTCAAGTTACGTGCGGCTGTTAAACTGGGCCGAGATCCCACCAAAGGAGTCACACGAAGACAGATTGAGATGCAATAAGCAAAAGGTCTTTATTGGCTAGCTCGAGTGAGGGTCCTCGTCCTGCTGACTGACACAGTGGCAGCCTTCTTGAAACATGTGAGCCCGAGTCTCAAAAGTGAGGGGCTTTTATACCATAACATTATACAACAGAAACTTTTCTCGGACCACAGTTTTTGGCTGTGGGACTTTTCACTACTTGTACTTCGCTGATTGCTTAAAAGTTGGCATTACATATGACTTACTTAAGAGTTCTATAAGCCTTACATAATTGGGGCTTCTATACCTGCATCTTGTTAGTAACCCTTAGCTGACCCCACCATGGGTATCTCACTTTGGGGAAGTCATGACTCAATTTTAGGTATCTGTACTCAGTTCCAGGAATCTGTGCTCAATTCCAGGAATTCTTAAAACTGAAGAAGATAGACCTAGCTTCTTCTGGCTTCTTTATGAGCCTGTCATGGCGCTGCCTTTGCTTTCTCTATTTCTCATCGCAAAAGGCAAGATTTTATCATATTTTTTTTTGTGGCTGGATAGGATTCCATTGCATATATCCACTGTAGTTTATATATTAGTATTTTTTGGTATCTTCCTTAGCTGAAGTTGAACCTAATCTTCAGGATAAGGCTGGGAAAGTGCTTTTCAAACTCTTCAAGGAAAGTTAGGAGCCTAAAGGAGCTAAGGGGATCCAGGGATTTGAAGCTTAGCCTCCTGCCCCTCTGTTCTGGCCTAGCCCAATGGGATTGATTCACTGTTGGGTACTTTACAGCTTTTCCTTTGAAGGTGGAAGACTATAAGTTCTGTAGGATTTGCTGGTCTAAGACTGGTCCTATAGACAAGTGAAGAAAGGGGGAAAATATGGTCCCAGAAAGAATGGACTGGCTTCTTTATTTTATTTTTATAATTTCATGATTATAGTTTGGGCAGCATGGTTGCGATAGTGTTCACATTTATGGTCTTGATGTGCCACCAAATTGTCCATGGCCTTCCACCTCTATTCTGATGTTACCCTGACTCTACATGGTACAGCCTTCATCAGGGTGCTTATTCCCCATTTTACAGATAGGGAAATAGAGGCATAGTCAAGAGTAACACATAGGTCACCCATCACCCCCAGCCCCCAAAAGACCATCTAGCTCCTGGCCATCACCCTTATGCATCTGTCCATCCTGGATGGGGCAGAAGACCCCTCCTCCTGTGAGCTGAGACCTACATCGTCTACTGAGTCTCTGTAGCAGCCTGGATGTTGCAGTGTGTGAGCATGTGCATGTAAGAGGGCAGTTCTGTGTGTGTGTGTGGGGGGGGTGCAAGTGTGTGTGTGAGTTTGTGAGTGTGCATGTGTGAGTGTATATGTTAGTATGTTTGTGTGTGCATGACTGTGTGTGAGTGTGTGTGTGTGATCATGCCCATGTGTGGCTCACCCTCCAGCCTTCACTGCAGCTGCGCTGTGATGAAGGACGTCCAGCGTTTTGCCTCTATCGCGTGCTCCATCATTTCGCCAGCTGGGGCTTGTCATCAGCATTCAGGGAGTGCATCACCCGGTCTAAAAGTGGTGTGACCAGCCCGGGAGCTTAGGCAGGGCTGACAACTGCACCCCTGAGTAGGGATGTGTGGGGCAGGGCCATTTCTTTGCGCATGTGTGTGTATGTATATGCATGTGGGGGGGGTGCATGTGTACATGCATGTGTGTGTATGTGAGTGTGCAGCTGGCCCCTGAAGTTGTCATCTCTTCTCCGTGCCCACCACAGGACTCCATAGTCTGGTTTGACAGGTGAGTGTGATGGGCGCAGGCTGATGGCATGGGGGTGAAAGGTCAGAAGCCCCTGCTCTGACCTGGAGCAGCCTCCATTCATCACTCTCTGACACCCATCCCTCTTGGAGAAGGGGGTGCTGGGGAGCTTCGACGTGGGGGTTGGACCAAGATGAAGGAGAGATAGCCTGAGGCAGGGTACTGGAGAGGTCACCTCTCTCTGCCTCAGTTTCCTCATCTGAGAGAAGAGAATATTGTCTCTGGGTGATCCGTGTCATGAGCGTTAAATGACTTAGCAGAGTGGAGCTTGGTCTTGGAGCTTGGCTTTCGGCAACACTTCCTGTGAGCCTGGCTTGTCATTTTCCCACTGGCTGAGGTCCCCTCCTCCTTTTGTGGGACCTGGGGAGGGGGCTCAGCTCTTTAGGTCTCAGCCTAATTATCAGGCTGAACCCAGCTACACCCCCTGAGCCAGTACTAAGGAAGGGGGCCAGGGATCCCTTCATATGAGCTCACAGCAAAGAGGGTCTCTTTAGGGAGAGGGTGGGAAAAAGGGGGGCATGGTCCCCCTCTGACCTGGAAGGCCTCTAGCTGCTGTGTGGGGAGGGGGTTTGTTTTCCCAACACCTGCTTTTTCATGACCCCCGAATGTAGCCTAGTCTCCTAAGGTTTGCTTTCTGATGGGGGATGAAATTGGGGCACACCAAGCGCTGATGCCCACAGGGCAACCCTACATCAGACCTGGGATTGTCTTTTCTTTCTTCAGGAGCAGGACATCCCCAGTGGCGTTTGGGGGTTGCTCCTGGTGAACCCTGGGGGATACATACCATATTAGGGGTTGAATCTGGAACTCCCACAGGCAAAACATGTGCTTCAGTCCTTTGAGTCCTGCCCCCAGCCTGGGGTACGGGGTTTTTCAATGGCAATCTGGAAGAGGTGGAATGCTTGAAGGCCTGATGGAACACCACTGAAGAGTGGCACTACAGACATAATGGGGGACACAGGTTTGGGGACCATAAAGGTTTTTTGGAGGGGAGAGCCACCCTCTAGATCATACACTGAGAGCTGCCACTTGATGGTTATAACTTTTGCTTATTTATTTACTCATTTATTATTATTTTTGGCCACATCCAGCAGTGCTCAAGGATCACCCCTGTCGAATTTGGAGGATCATATGGAATTCCAGGATTGAACCTGGGTGAGCCATGTGCAAGGCAAATGCCTACCCACTTTACTATCTCTCTGGCCCCTGAATATGACTTTTAAACAAAATTTCAATCTTGGGTTGATCAAAATTAGGTTGTCTTGGGTTGTCTCTTGTGTCCAGGAGACAAGTCACTTTCCTTGCATGCAGTGGCAGCAGCTGTGGCCCTGGTTCATTTAATTGGCTCCCATAGAGTTGGAGTCCTTTGTTCCGAACTTCCTCACCATGGTCTTTCCTTTCTCTCCCTCCCAGAGGCAGCTCCCATCCTGAATTCAGAGAACATCTCTCCTGCCCAGCTTTGATACTTTGCCACATTCTTCATCTGTGACAATGTCGAATTGCTTTGTCTTAAACTTTCCATCAATGCCATTGTCCAGTTCATGTAATCCTGCAACTTTATGCTTTTCTTCAGCAATGCTATTACCTAGAGATCCAGTAATCAATTGTAACTGCTTAGGATTCCACCGTATGGTCAACTTACTCTCTAATCCTGAGTGGTAGTATACAGGTTACTATCGATTATACTATTTGTTACTGAGCTATAAAGATACTAGGTTTCCCAATCTGTTGGCCAGGATCATATATGTTGTTTCAGATATTTGATTGTAATAAATGATGCTACAAGGAAAATACTTGTCTGTGTCTCCTTGCATGTGGTTATGTAGTGAGAGAGGAATTTGATAGATAGTGGGTATTTCCCTATTCATGTGGCCATTTTTTAAGGCCTCTCCCAGAGTGCTCTGGGCTCACTCCTGGTGGGGTTCAGAAGACCCTATATGTGCTGAGGATCAAACAGGGGTTCCTCATGCAAGGTACTTGATCCTTGAACTATCTTTCTGGTCCTCCAGAGAGATAATGGGACATTTTCTGAATCTTAAAGTGATTGATCATGACCTAAATGTCCTCTTTTGGGAGTTATGCCTCATACACTTTGGCCATCTTCTCTTGGGTTTTCTATCTTTTTCTAATGGATTTGTAAAAATTCTTTTTTTTTCTTTTTGGGTCACACCCAGTGATGCTCAGGGGTTACTCCTGGCTCTGCACTCAGGAATAACTCCTGATAGTGCTTGGGGGAACTTAGGGGATGCTGGGGATTGAACCCGGGTCAGACGCGTGCAAGGCAAATACCCTACCTGCTCTATCACTCCAGCTGGATTTGTAAAAATTCTCTAGAAATCCTGACCACTTATACTTTTCATCATGACAGTTGTAGATGTTTCACTTTGGGTCTGGATCACTTTCTTGGTTTGAAGTTAGGCCTGTTAAGACAACCCCACGTTTTGCTTGCTGCCCACATTTTGCTAAGGAAAAATTTTCTAAACATATAGCTGGCAAATACATGCCTACCTTTTTTCCTCCCTTTCAAAAACTCAGGATTTTTTCTATTTTTGCATGTAGGTTGTTAATTCAAATGCAACTAATTTTTCTGTAAGTTATGATGTGAAATTTTATTTTTTCCTTCCAAAGGAACATTCATTGTGTCAGTATTGTTCCACTTCTCTAACTTGGCGTTTGACAAAGGTGGGGTCTGGAGAAGTGGGGAGAGCGCCCCTGGGAGAGGCGGGGAGTAGGATGGTTCCTTAACCCCCCACGAGGCAGAGAGCACTGTCACAGGTTGTGCTGCATCTATCCCAATAGCCATAGTTCTCCTGGAGGAAGAAAGTGCCCTTTGGAATGAAGTGTCTTGAGAGTGGGAATCTCTCCTTTATTCCTACTCCCTCAAGATCTGTAACATAGGCTGAGCATGTAGCAGGTGCTTAGGAAGTCAGTGCTAAACCAATCACCAATTCAACAGATGGATCCAAGACTAAGCAGTTATCTAAAATCCTGCCCTTTCTTTTACCTTATGTCTATTTCTATATTTTTGACTTAACAAATGTTTGTCTACTTATTTATTTGGCCACACCCTGCAATACTCAGGGCTTATTCTTGGCTCTGCACTCAGGAATCACTCCTGGCGGTGCTCTGAGGACCATAGGGGATGCCAGAAATTGAACCTGGGTCAACCACATGCAAGGCAAGTGCCCTATCCCACAGTACTATCTTTCCGATCCCCTCAAATGTTTATTGAGCACCAACTATGCACCAGGAACTGTAATGCTGAAGATAAAAAGATGAGAGTGATGTATCCTTTGTTCTCAAGGAAATAAAATAAGAAAGACTGATGGGAGATGGCAGGGTGATAAAATCTGGTCCCAAATCAGGAAGGCTTCCTGAAAGAGGAGAGTCAGTTTGAGTGGATCTTTAAGGAGGAGTCAGAGGAGGGCTCCATTGGACAAGGGTGGGGAAAGATGCCACATTCCAAAGTGACATCCTGGGTAAAGAGGTCTTAAAAATCTGTCTGTGACTCACTGGAGCATAAAATCATGAAGTGACTGAATCACATTTGTTATTTGTCGGAGTCCAAGCTCCCTACTTTAGAGGTGACCTGATGGCTTTGGGCGACCCCAGCCTTGCCCAGCCCACCCACGCCAGTCTGGCCTGCCTAGTTATGAATGAAGCTGACCGGCTCTCTTTGCCATTTCCTCTTGTCTAAAGTAGACGTCACTTTTTTGTTGCTGTTGAGGGCTGTGGCTTTCACCTTGTTTCCTGATTGTAAATTGCCCTTCCCATTCTCACCACCATTTCTGTTGCCACAGCTATTATTACGGGCCTTTCTCATGCAGCCGGAATAACATATGAGACACCAGCCTGGAGTGACAGGGAGCCTGACAAAAACAAAACAAAACAGAAATAGCCTGATTCATATTATCTGCAAAAGAATGATCCCCTTGAGGTGATTTTTAATTTGGAAGTTTGCTAGAAAATGGAAACTTGACCAAGGGTGCTTTGCAACCCAAATGCTTGTCTCCCCAATCAATGATCAAAGTGAGACCTGCCAGGTGCCCAAGGAAAGCTTTCTTGGCTCTTCCTTATAATGGCCATGTCCCATGTGGGAGAGAAGCTGGGGGCAAGTGGAGAAGCTTCATCTGCTAATGGGGGAGGGGGGCGAGGAGGGAGAGGCCAAAAGGGTCTCAGATCCAAAGAAAGAAAAGCACAAAAGACAGGTGGGTGGATGGGCCCCAAATTAGAGCCAGTCTCGTCAGCTGCGCGACAAGAGAGTGGACTGTGGCCTGTGGTGATTTGTTGGTCAGGGATTAATAATTCAGCCCCGGGATTCAGGCGAGGCCTAACCCACAGCTCAGCAAACTTGCATAAAGGTTAATTGGTATCTATCAGATCCTGGTAAGTGGCATTTATGCTATTTTGGTATTTGGGGGGGTGGTGGGACTTGAGGGAAAAAGGAAAGAGAGAGAAGCAGAACTGAACGTGGGAAACAGAAGACAGAGATCTTTTATAGGCCTCAGGATTTCATGAAATCATTCTGCCTCCAGTGGGGAGTGGGGCAGGGAGGGGGAGGGGTGGCGCCCAGAGCCTTGATGGGCTTGAAAAATGAATTTCTGTGTCGCCTCCATTGTAAGTCTTGCACGTGCTATTTAAACTTGACATGCCATAAATCCAATAGCAGCAAACAAGATGGTACTGGCTTGCTGTCCACTTTCATTTCGGAGGCTGTAGGCAATAGTGTTGGCAGGTGGGAGTGACAGACGCAGTGGGATCCATCTGGGGCTGGGGGCTGGGGCCTTTAACAAGCAGAAATGCAGAGGTGGGGAACCATGCTGTGATTTGGGGTATTCAGCCTCCTCTGTGTAAGTGGCGTGATTATGACTTGGGCTTCAGATCAGAGTATAGCCCTAGCTCCTAGGTGATGAGTCTTGTGTGGGGGACAAATTTGTGTGCATGTTTCTGAGCTGTCTTAAGGCTTCCCCAGCTTCGTCTGGAGAGAATCAAGTGTCTGTCCCCCATCCCCCCACCCCCGGCCACAGTCCCTGGGCTCGGATCCATGTCTGGCTGCGACTCCATCCTGAACTGAGAGACCTTAGGTGTTCATCCAAGACCTCGAGGTGAACTAAATATTTGAAAATCCCCATGTTTTGAGCAAATAGTACTCAGCACCTGCTGAGTATCTGCCTTCTTTGCATGACCAAACAGAAAGAGTTTCCCCATGGCACCCAGACCTTGGGTTGTCCCAGCTTCCCCTACCTCACGGCTGGAAGATATCACTCACTTTTTGAAACACTGTCTACATTTACTAGACTGAAATAATCCCTGTGATTTGTGTCTTTTCTCTGCTCTGGACCAGCCATATACTGAAGTGAGTGATGATGTGGCGGTTTGGGAAGCTCTGGAACATTTCCCTGAGTCCAGACAGCTGCCTCATGGTCTCCTTGACTTTTGGGTGTAGGTTCTATATGAGCTACACCTGGCAACACCCAAGATCTTACTCCTGGCTCTGCTCAGTGGTGACTTCTGACAGTTCTCAAGGAACCACATGTGGTGTTGTATACAACCAGGGCCAGTCCCATTCGAGGTATATGCATCCACCCCGGCACCATTTCTCTGGCCCTCCTTTTACCCCTGCACTCTTGCCCTCTCCTTGAATTTTTGAGAGGTCATTAGTTCAGCCCCATGTAGACACTCAACGAATGTGTCACTGAGAGTGAATGTGACTCTTCATTTCACAATAACCCACAAAAAGACACTTTCTTGGGAATATAGATCAGACAGACTTTGTTTAAAGTTTCTCCTGGCTCTGTACTCAGGAATCACTGCTGGTGGTGCTCCCTGAGCACCATCTGGGATATTGGGGAATCTAACCTTGGTTAGCCATGTGCCAGGTATGAGCCTTACCTACTGTACTATTACTCAGACCCTAGGAACATTGTTTATTTATTTATTTATTTATTTATTTATTGACTGCGCTGGGGTTATAGCACAGCGGGTAGGGCATTTGCCTTGCACGAGGCTGACCTGAGTTCAATTCCTTTTTCCCTCTTGGAGAGCCCGGCAAGCTACCGAGAGTATCCAGCCCACATGGAAGAGCCTGGCAAACTACCTGTGGCATATTCGATATGCCAAAAACAGTAACAAG
The DNA here is from genome assembly GCF_027595985.1 of Sorex araneus. NCBI lineage: Eukaryota > Metazoa > Chordata > Mammalia > Eulipotyphla > Soricidae > Sorex > Sorex araneus. Next base: position 356,688,022 of record NC_073303.1, read on the forward strand.
TCTCACAATGGAGACATTACTGGCGCCTGCTCAAGCAAATTAATGAACAATGGGACAACAGTGTTACAGTGCTATTTATTGGCCTTAGGAATATTCTTTTTTTTTCTTTTTGGGTCACACCCGGCGATGCACAAAGGTTGCTCCTGGCTCTGCACTCAGGAATTACCCCTGGCGATGCTCAGAGGACCATATAGGAAGCTGGGAATCGAACCCGGGTCAGCCGCGTGCAAGGCAAACGCCCTACCCGCTGTACTATTGCTCCAGCCCCGACCCCAGGAATATTCTAAGAATGAATCTAGCACTGAGGAAAAGTTACTAATTTTTTTCTTTTTTTCCCCAGGTTGTTGTTACTGTTGGTTGTTGTTATTTTGGGTTTGTGAGACATATCTGGCAGTGCTAAGGACTGACTTCTGCCTCTATGCTCAGGAATCACTCACTTCTTGTGAACTTGGGGAACCATATAGAGTACAAGGGATTGAACCTGGGTTGACTGAGTGCAAAGCAAGTGCCCTATGCCCTGTACTATCGTCCAGCCCCATAAACTCTCTTTTTTGACTTCCCCTCTCCTCTTGTGCAGGAGGAGAGGGCCCCCCACCTCTGCTGAGCCTGCCTGTCATCTCCCATTGCTCTGGAAAGTGCTTTCCTCAGGGCTGAATTTTGAACATGTTCAGGGCAGCTCCCAGAGACATAAACAGCAGGAAGGAATTCCAGCGCATTTTCCCGTTTCTGCGTCGGACTTGCTGAATTCACAATCAAATCTCCTCACAAAGATCCTTCCTTTTTCTGATTTCACTCTTCCTTGGCTTCAGAGTTTTGCGGCCTGCGAGTTCGTCTGACTTTCTACTTCCTTTTCAGCTGCATATTTGGCCCCAAGCCTTTCTCTGCATGTAAAATGAGCTCCCTTCTCTTCCTGTGGGCCCCACCAAGGTGCTGCTGGAAGTGAGGGACATGACTGACACCTGGGCGACGGGGGAGGGGCATAGGGGTTTATGCGCATTAGAGGGTCCCTTGGAGGTTTTGGATATGAGTGTTCCAGTCCCTTTGCCATCTTCCCATCATGTTCTAGAAGTTTTGCTGAGCACAGAGATTGTCTTCTGGACTTCAGGCATCTGAGCCCTGAGGGGAGTTGGAGAGCTGCTGAAATAAAAGGGAACCTGCTCTCTTCTATTCCGCAGGGAGGGCGGGCCAGGGAGACTGCACCTCTGACAACTAATAATCGTGAGGTCTTTTGAGCCAATGACTGACCCCCTCAGGCCGGGCTTCATTTTCTGTGAAGTGGGAAGGTCAGCCTCTACTTTATGGCGGCTGGAGGTTTTGAGGGTGTGGGGGGAGGCAGGTAGATGGCCAGGATGCATAGCCCATCGGCTCCTCATTGGCTGGGAGAATCGGGACAAAATCTCTGTGCATTGTGGTGTCCTCTTCTGATAAATGGGTTCTAAGTGCCCCCCTTATCTTTCCACCCCAAGGTGGGAGGGTGGTTCCATATGTGGCCTCTAAAACTAGTCTGCCTGAATCAGGGTTTCAACTCCCTCCCTTTCTAGCTGTGTGACCTTTGGTGATTCACTTAACCTCTCTGAGTCTCTGTTACAGCATTTTAAAGTGGAAATCCTGATGGTATCAATTCGTTGGACAGTTGTGATGATTAGGGGAATTAATATAAATCCTCACTTCTTAAACAGTGAGAGCCCCCTCCCCCACCCCCAGCCCATTTGGGGCTGTGTAAGTGAATGTGGGATTCATCAAAGTTTTGGCAACAGGAGAAGGTTTCTGAATGTGCAATGATCAAAAATTAATTCAGAATCTACCTACATCATGAACTTGAGGTGTTTCTGGCAGTGCTTGCCTAGGCTGCATTTCTTGGACAGAAAAACAATCGGAGAGGAAGTAGTTTAAGAAGCCCTGATGTGGACAAAGCACTTAGAACACCTCTTCAAAGAACAATGGGAGGGTTAGCAGTGATCAGGGAGCAAATTAAATCAGACGGGTAGTGAGAAGTCCATATCATAATGTTGAGTTCATGGGAAAGCGTCTATAACTCTGCAGAGACTCCTGGAACCAAGGTGGGCTTTTGGTTCCTCCCCCGGTGGCCCTGGTTTATGGCGTGGGGATAACCCCCCCCCCCCCCGTCTCTTTCTCAGCCAGCACTCAGCTAGCAGCAGGCTAGAGAGTCAGGCACAGACACTCCGGGTCTACGATGTATTTATCATGTGGACTGTGTGACAGGACCCCAGGAGTGCTCCTCTGGTTAAAATACTGCTAAGAGGCAGAGCAGAAAGACTAAGCATTCTTCTATTTGGTCAATAGGCAAAGGTAATGCAGGGCTAAATTAAAGCTGCATTTATAAATACTTCAACCATGCCGAATAAATGACTCATTGATGTTGCCTGCTAGAAACTGCTTAGAAACTGCTAGTATGTGATTCCAGGAGGTGCAGAGAACAGGGCCCTAGTGAACTGGGTGACCTGCAGTTGCAAAAGAGCTACCGGGCAACAATGCAGCTTACCAGACGCTTATGAGCACTTCAACACATTCCCGCAGGATTTACGGGAACGGGAAAGTCACTCCCCAGCTCTTAACCCAAGCACTTGTATGCCCTTCATGTGATGAGTTACCCAAATTATTGAATGATAATCAATAAATCGACTTCAGTTTTGCATTTGTTGGGCCCAAGTTTCAGATCCCCCATTGCGGAGAGACCCAGTTCCACACATGATAATGCAAAAGCACAGGAACTTTATTACTCGCCCGAGCCAGTGCTAGCTCGAGCTAGGGTCCAAGCCTCATCCAACACAGTGGAGTCTTGACAAGGACCCCAACTCCAAATCACAAGCAGCTTATGCAGGGTTCAGAGTTAAGGAGCAATTTATATACTGGTCTATTTTTAGCATTGGCCCTATTACAGTGGTGGTCAGCAATTAGGCAATGGTTAGCAACAGCTTCTAAGGAGGGTACAGTGACCCCTCACGACTGCCCAGACCCAACTGCCCAATTCCTTATCTTGGCAAATTACTCAACTGGGAGTTTACCAGAAACTGTTAGTCCTGCTTTGGGGAAACAGAAACTGAGGCCTCGCTGAGACTTAATGTTAGCTGCATCTTGTCATGGCTTCTGAAACCTGCTTTTGGGCCTCACATATTACTCTCGGTTTTCTTTCTTATTTAAACAGGATGACAGAGTTAACTATGGCAGTTAACTTGGCCCTGGATGGAAATCACTCCTTTCTCCGAAAAACCCAGGGTTCCAGACTATGGCAGGAGTCCTGGGTTAAGATGAACAGAGTGGAGAAGTACCTGGGGGCTGCCCTAGAGCATCATGATCACAGGACGCTGGATGGGGGACACAAAGTCCTGGGGAGACTGTGTGGGCCTATGGGTGGTTGGACGGGAAGAGAGCTCTCTCTGGCTTTTCACCCACCCCTACATGAGGCACCGAGGGCCCAGGGATTCTCGAAGACCCCATAGGAAGAGGCCCCAGCCTCCTGCATTGGCCACTGTTCTGTCTGGATTGTCCCTTCCTGGCCAAAGCACCTGCAATGGCCCAACAGGGACCCAAATCCTCGATGGGTGCATCCCATGAAAAGTGCTTCTTGTATGCATGGCACTGAGCTAAAAGTGCCAAGTGGACCTGGAAATTCAACTAAGGGGACTGACCAAGACGTTATAAAGAAGAAGTCTGGGAGCAGGGATGTCTGTGCGCAGCAGAGCCCAGGCCTGTGTGTTTCCTTGGGCTTTTGCCCGTAACTGCAGCTCCAACCACTCCAAGCGATGCAGAAAAAGAGTTTGACCTCTCCAGAGCTTCCCCTGGGCTCTCTGGCAATCCTGGATGCAAAGAGGACAGTGCGGTTATATAGGTGGGCTGGGTGGACCGCCTCCCCGCCCCCAATTGGAACTCTACTAGAAATAAAGGGAGGAGGGCCTTAGTGTTAGGTCAGCAAGGTTGGCTTTGCCAGGGTTATTTGGGCTTTTATATCTCACTGTAGCCCTATAGAGTAGATAATATTATGCTTCCCGTTTAACAGAGAAGGAAACTGAGGCCTGGGAAGATTAATAATGTGCCAAAGGGGTTGCATTAGACTGTGTAACACTGAAGGCCTCACTTGTGACAGTGGCCACTGTAGAAGACTGAGCCTGCCTCTCAATGGAGACTTTTCTTTCCAGAAGCCTCTGTCTTTCTAAGACAGGCCTATGGGCACTGAGGCTGCCATAAAGATCATGATGCTTGGCACACAATGGAACTTGGGGCTGTGAGGAGGTCGTGGGTGGGGGGTCCAGGATGGGGGCCTGGGCCAGATTTTCCTAGAAATGAATATTGTCTCCAGCCTCATCCTCCAGCAAAAGGGAAGCTGATGGTGAGGGCGTCCCTAAGACCTTTGACCTCCTAATCCTCCCTAAAGATTGGCACACTCCACCCCTCCTTTCTGCCACCCCCCTACCCTTTATACACTTTCTACTCTAGGGAATTTTGAATCAGAGACCCCCACTGCCCACCAGTGTGGCTTTATAGACCACAGATCCTCCACCATTTTGCACCATGGGTGGGCACTGGGCCTGCATGCTGCCCACGCACTGGCAGCTCTAACCAAGCGGTGGACCAGTGGTATTCAGCCCATCCACACCTGCACACTGATCCTAGTCTCTGGTCCAGAGGTTGAAGACATTTGTCGTAGATGACTGGAGGACGACTGAGGCAGTGCCATTATTCAGAGCAGAAACAAAGGCCTGGGGAAAAAGGAGGTTAACCCCAAATCTTATATAGATGTCAGATGCAGACAGAGAAGGGAACCGGGAAGGGGGAAACCCTGGATGTGTGTGTGTGTGTGTGTTTTCGCTGTTTCACTATATCACTGTCATCCCATTGATCATCAACTTGCTCCAGGGGGAGCCAGTAACATCTCCATTCATCCCAGCCCTGAGATTTTAACAGCCTCTCCTTACTCATTTTCCCCAACAATTGGAGGCTCTTTTCAGGGTCAGGGGAATGAGACCTGTTATTGTTACTGTATTTGGCATATCAAAGACACCATGGGGAGCTTGCCAAGCTCTTCCTTGTGGGAGGGAAATGCTCGGTAGCTTGCTGGGCTCTCACATATAGTGAGAGGCACACACACACACACACACATACACACACACACACACATATATATTTTCCCCTCTATGATGATGTGTCAGGTGGCCACAAAGTGGCCACGTGGTCCAGGAATATGTTCACTCATGTGTGAGGCTTGGCCCGAGCATATGAAAAGTGGCCTGGAGCATGGCAGCAGTGCGGTAGTGGAGGTTAGCTGCTGGGGCTGGGTCCCTTGGGGCGGGGAGGGCTCTCACCTGCCCCCCTCTGGGGCACCCCTGGTGTGGAGTCCGGTGGCAGGGTTATGGGGCCTCATTTTATGCTCCCTTCCAGGAGAAGCAGCCATGAGTTCTGGAGGGTGGCCAATAAGGAGATTATCTGGCGCTGGCAGGAGGTGGCTTATGGGTGCGACCCCTGGGTCACCGGAGATTGGGGGAAGCAGGCAGAGGATCTCTGCTCCCAGGTCCCGTTGAGCCCAGAGTCCAAGATCACAAAGTTCCACATTACTTGCATAATGTGTACCTACCTGTGTGTGTGTTATGTGCAGGATATAAGCAAATGCACACATGCATGTTCACACACATGGATTTTCTGCTTGTATCTTAAGTCTTGTTTCACAATTTACAAAATCTTTCTCTCCTGCTTGGGAAATGCATGTGGAAAAAAATGGAATAAAAACTGGGGCAGAGGTGAACTCTTGCAAAGACCTTTTTCTTAATGAGGCTCCATCATTTCCTTTGATGGTGGGAAGAGGCACTGTTACTCCCACTAATCTGGCGAGCAGATCCACAACAGGCCTGACTGATGAAAATGTTGAATCACCTTTTCCTACACCCAGAACATTGCTGGCCTCAGACTGCCAAAGCTCAGATGCAGTTTTTGTTGGTCCAGGCTGCTGGGAATTGCAAGGATCCTGCCAAAAGACAAAGGCTTTGTCTCTTCCTAAGACCTCGAATGTAAATGTCTCCTCTACCGAAAACATCTCACTTGCCAAAATAACTTAAAAGCAGAGTTTTCATTGAGGATGCTGAGGAGGCCAGGAAAGAGACTCTGAGCCCTTGCCCCCAAGCAGCCCCGAACTCCAGAAAAATCAAAGATATTTAAATTTTATTTTAATCCAAAGGCAGAAAGAACTTAGTTTAGTTGACACAGATAAAATCCTGAAATCGTATGGGGGTGAATGTCTACTTACCACAGTCAGAGGTTAGGGATGAATTTTGATAACGAGTGAGAAGTTGACAGACAGAGCAGCAGACCACCAGCTGTGAGGAGAGGACGGAGTCCCCTGGGGTGCACTACTGGGGGAATCTATGGATAGGAGATGTAGCCAGTCCAGGGGTAAATATTTCCTCCTGGGGGCAGGGACAGCGCCCAGAGCAGCTTTGCCATTTTATGCAGAGAGCACTGTGGCTGCACTTGGGACCCTGGCCTTGCTGATAGCAGGAAAGGCGGCTGTGCTAAGGGTAGGCCAAGGATTCTGCCTGGAAGCTTTTTCTTTGGGGCTGTATAAATCAACCGGCAAGACAGCCACTTTCGCACTGAGATGCCATATCCAAGGCCCTACTTAAGATCAATGGCTGGCTGACTCCGAGTCCCTATCCCAGAGCTTGGGCCAGTCCTCCCCCGCCCCCCCCCTCCCCACACCGGGACCCTGGCAAAAACTTGGCAGTTTGCTGCTTCTCCTCAGACCTTTATTATTGTGGGTCCCATTCCTGCTTTCCAGGCAACCATTCGCGGCCCCCCCCCCCCACGTTAGAGGGATCCCCGTGACCATTTATCACCCCCCCACAGAATATCCTGCAATTTGGCTCTATTGCCATAAGGGGGCAGAAGTTCCATTGAAGCATAAGTTAGAGGTGAAATAAGTCCGGCAATGCTTTGATACTGTTTTGAAAAATACCTTGCATTTCTCACTGGTGTTTTGACTTTGGGGAATTGCACATAGAAGTCCTGTCTGGGCTTTGTTTATCCTTTCAACCATTTCCAGCACTTCCTGGGCCTAGTGCCAGATGGCCTGAGTAGGGTATCCCACTGGGCAGGGCCCACGAACTGCTGCCATCACTGTCCTTGCTTGTCTAGTAGCCTCTCTCTCTGTCTCTCTCTCTGTTTCTCTCCATCCCTTTCTCCCTCCCCCCTCCCTCCCTCCCTCCCTTCCTCTCTCCCTCTCCCTCTCTCTTTCTCTCTTTCCCTCTCTCTTTCTCTCTTTCTCCCTCTCTCTCTTTCTCTCTCCCTCTCTCTTTCTCTCTTTCTCCCCCCCTCTCTCTCTCTCCCCACCTCCCTCCACTGTTTGTCTGTCTACCCAAGCTTACATTTTAAACATATGTAAGTTGGAGACAAACATGAGTTAAAAACAACTGACTAGCATAACTTAAAAGAGTTGTAATGGAACTTAGAAGACAATACAAAAACTCAATATTCCAACCTGATGCCTTAGGGTCAATTTTGTCATCTTAGACACAATCTATGATATCTTTCTTGCTAAACTTACACTATTAAACTTATACTGGTTACACTTGAACCAGTTTCCAGAATATGTGACATTTTATTTCACTTCTAGGGTAACCAACCTGCTTGAACAGAGGAGGATCCTGGAATGAGCATTGTCCAGCACCAAAATGGGGAAAGGGGTTTTTGCAGGAGCTCCCTGTTGGCCCTACTTAGTTTAGGTCACTGTCTTTGTGGGCACCCTCCTCTTTGTCCTGTTACTGCCTTCACCCCCTTCATTCATAGCTTACACCAATGTCCTGGCTCTGCCCCTTGGCCAGCTTGCACCAGGACCCCTTATCCCACAGCCCAGACTCCCCACCAGGACTGTTTAGCTGCTCACGTGCCTGTCACCTCTTAGACCCTGAGCTTTCCTGGGTTCTGGACTCTGGCTGCAGGCAGAGGGTGTGCTCTGTGTACTAAACTGCTATCCGGCCCCTTCATTCCAGCTTCCCAGTCCGTAGGGACCTGGTATGTTCATCCTCTCTCCCCCAGAAGAGAAGAGATACTCCACATTAGACTCAAATCCAGATCAGACTGAGAACAGGGAGCAAAAGAAAGGAAGACAGCTCCTCCTTCAGCGGTTTATCAAGGTGCCTAACTATGCAGAACCTTACCAAAGGTCTTTAAGATTCCATGGGAGCAGAGGGGTGGGGGAAGGGACCTCATTTTTAAGACTCAGAATGACCGAGTCGCCTCTTTCAACCCTGTTTTAAGCCCAGTCTTGGTGGCTTCTTGGGAACTGAAGAGATAATACAGAAGGTAAGGTACTCTCCTTGCATGCAACTGACCCAGCTCAATCCTGGCTGGACATAGGGTCCCCTGAGCACCATCAAGAGTGATCCCTGAGTACAGGGCCAGTGAGATCCTTTGAACACCGTGGGCATGGCCCCAAACAAATAATTGCACACACACACAAAAGACTTGGTGGCTTCTAAGGAGGCCCTGGGGAAAGTGGGAGTGTCTAGCAAGGCAGAGCTGTGCCCAGGATCATCTCTGAGCTCAGTTGGCTCTCAAATGAATGGTCACAGTGGGTGGCCAGGATGGATCTGGTCACTACCCTTTCCATGTTCCCATTCACACAGCAGACTTTCTGACCCAGAGACCTGGAATGGGGTGTATATTGCTGATGATCCATCCCCTTCACCTTCAGGGCTGGCAGTTGGGAGCTTCAAATTGGGCAGCGTTGGTCCGGATTCCCCCTTCACATCAGTGAGACTCCTCCGCACTCATGTTCTCTCTGCCTTGACTTGAAAGTTGGGGGGTTCTGTTTCTGCCGCATTCAGGAAGCTCTCTGCTGTCTGTCTGCCCAAACCTAATGGAGGGAAGGTGGGGTTCAAGACCCAGAGGCCAGCTGCCAGCGTTCCAGCCCAGGGTTTCCCCCCTTCTCCAACAAATCTCAGACCACCTTCAAACTCCATGTCCATGTGATAGGGATAAACTTCAAGGGCCCTGCGGGGCCAGAGAGATGTGCCGGGGCAGGCAGCCTGAGATGTCTAATCTGCACTGTTGTATACAGAACTGAGCTCTCGACAACTCAACAAGCTTGCTGGGAAGAGGCTCTAGGACAGGCATGAGAGTCCCCAGAAGAACAGCCATGAGGGACATGTGGGGCCTTGGAGCCCGCCCTCCTGTGGCCCAGAGACCAGTTCTTCGCTCCTTCCTATCAGGAAGCAAAAGTCGAGCTCTCACCCCACCCACCCCCAATCTTCTCCTCTAACAAGTATGTCACTGAACTGGGGCTAAAATGCCATCTTGCACTATTGAGGACCCAAGTTCAGCCCTCAAATTCAGTGTTAAGAGGACATACTGCAAGGTATTCAGTCTTTTCCAGGCTTCTTCCTGGCCCCTCCTCCAACACACACACACACATACACATACATGCACATGTGCGTGTGTGCACACACACATGTGTGCTCATGTACATGCGCACACGTGTACACACACACATACACATACACACACGGGAGATGAAGAGAGACCAAGAGAAAGCCACATGGAAGCTTCTGGGAACCACCGGGGACATCCCCAGGTCTCTGGGAGCTGCCTTCGGGACATCAGGTTGTGTTTCTGACACTGCTCCTCACTCTCCCTTCCTGGACGCCAGCTCAGTTCACTGCCCACAGGCCCCCCCTGCATCAGGCCATGGGCATCCCCGCGATGAGAAAGGAGCAATTTGTTTCCATCAGCCGCTCCCCTAGCCCAGCGACAGCCTTAAGCCTTTCCCGGGGGAGTCAGCGGCTGCAGAATCTTTTGTTGAACCCCGCACCTTTCACGTGGAAGAGCAGCGGCAAGATAGAATGACATGTTGCTAATGATGTATTTTATGGACTGCCATCTGTCTCTGGAAAGGTCAGAGAAAAATGGCAGCTTGGTTGAGGCCGATTGGCTGGGCTGGTGGTCAGGGGGGGACAAATGGTTCTCATCGGAACATGACAGGGAGCCTCGGTGACATCATATAAATGCCCTAATTGGGAAGTGGTCAATTGAGCAGGCCTGACTTCTGAATTTGATGTGTCAATAAACAAGCTCAAGGTGAGATGCTGGATCAATACTGCGGGACAAGAACCATCCGGCAAATTTACTGCAAAGTAATTGGGTGCAAAATGACTCAACTCAACCTTCACACTGCCGAAAAGCAAACAAACCTGTACGTGTCAGAGGCTGCTTAGAACAAGGGCTTGCCTGCTAATGGCCTGGGAACAGGGTAGGGAAGGGCTGGGGGCTCCCAAGGGAAGGAGGCCCTGAGCTCCAGCGTCTCCCAGCTGGGAGTGCCACCTAGATGCCCCACCGGGACTACAGTCATCAGTGGAATAAAGCGATAATTGTGCATGTTCTTCTATGCTCATCTCTTCTCTGATTAGGTTGCAGAATAAGAGAGACCCAGAGGAAACATTGCTGTCTGTAGTTTCCTACCTCTGTCTACACCACGTCCATCTTAATCCACAGCTCTGGATTTGTTCCTGTTTTTTTTTTTTTTCTTTTTGGATCACACCTGGTGATGCTGCACAGGGGTTACTCCTGGCACTGCACTCAGGAATTACTCCTGGCGGTGGTCAGGGGACCATATGGGATGCTGGGAATTGAACCCGGGTGGGCTGCATGCAAGGCAAATGCCCTACCTGCTGTGCTATCACTCCAGTCCCTGTATTTTATCTCTGTCTCTGTCTCCCTATCTTGTTAGCTCGATCTCTATTTCTAGTTCTCTCTATTGTGTATCTCTAACTCTATCTCCATAGTTCTCTCTATTCTCTCCATTATTATACTAGCTTCCCTCCTCTTATTCTATCAGCTCAAAGCAGACCCCTCTGTTTTGTTTCTCGAATTTTTATGGGGAGGAGCTCCCAAGTAGTGCTCAGTGGATTCTGGTGCCACTCCTACTGGTCCTTGGCCAACTGGGTCAAATGGTTCAGTGCTAGGACCTGAGGATGTGGCATGACCAGGGACCACCAGGGCCATAGCTAGTGGTACTGGGGTCTCCAGGCTACACTGGGTAATGCTAGGAGTCCATGTGGTGGCAAGAATGGAGCCAGTCTTGGCATGCACAGCCTGCATCCTTGACCAGTGGGCTAAATCCTGGCCTTTTCCAGGTTTAAAGTGTGGTCACTTTAGGGTATATAGTAGTAAATTCAAGATTTTACACTTTGTTCTTTCCCTTCTCTTATCAGTGAGGATGGCAATGTATTTGAGTATGAGTGTGTACATGCATATATGTAAATGTGTGCACACCTGTGTGAATATGTATATGTGTGAGTGTGTACACCACACACACATATATATGTGTATATTTGCATGTGCGAGTGTATGATTTATATGTTAGTGTGCATGCATGTGCCTATATATGTATGTGTCTATGTGCATGTGCATGCCTGTGTGTACATGTACACATGTACACCTACATATGTGTGCATATGCATCTGTATACTTGCACAAGTGATGTGTATGTGTACATATGCATGTGTGTGTGTAGGTGTGTATCTATTCAAGTTTGCATATGTCTGCTCATGTGCATGGTTTCAACCTGTTTGGTGAGGGCATGCCTGCTGGAAGTGCTCTTTGCTGTGCCTCAGCCAGTCCTCAATTTCAGCCTTTATCTTGTCTGTCAGAGCCCGTACCTCGGCCCAGGTCAAAGTTTTTACTTTTGTGGTGTCTGTTGTGTCTGTGGGGTTCTGGGTCCTCTCAACTCAACCCAGTCCAAGCCATGTCTCTCTCTTCATTTTGTTGTTGTTGTTGTTGTTGCTTTGGGGTTACACCTGGACATATTCAGGGATTAATCAGGCTCTGTGCTCAGAAATCACTCCTGATGGGGTTCTGGGCACCATGTGTGGTACAGGGGATCAAACCTGGGTCAGCTGTATGCAAAGCAAGTGCCCTCCCTGCTGTGCTATCTCGTTGGTCCTCCCTTTTCACTTTGGGTCTCCAGCCCTCCCTCAGCTATCTCCAGCTCACCTAGTTTGGGAGGGGCCCTTGGAATGCAAGTGTGTGTGTATGAGTCCTCTACAACACACATGGTTGTGTGCCCAGCCCTGCTGGACAGCCCCTCCAGCCTCTACTACCTGTACTCTTTGCTCTGTACACAGGCCAGCTTAGAGGCCCCACTCTAGAATGTCCCAGAAGACACAGCTGCTCCCCCTATTCACTGCCAGGTTTATTCTAAGAATTTGGCTGTGGCTTCTAGGCCATTCCATGCCCCTGCCCCCTGTACGGCCTGTGCACAAGACTCCACAGCACCAGTGCCCCAGCCCCGTAGATAGTTGGGGGCCTAAGTCAGTCATTGGGTCTAAAATAGGCTATGTCATGGGCGAGTATTTATTTTATCTTGTCATATTTATTTAATTTATTTTGGCTGTGGGCAGGGGCTATTCTTGGCTCTGTGCTGAGGAGTGACCCCTAGCATTGCTTCCCGGGGACCATAGAGGTGCTGGGATTCGAACCAGGATTGGTTGCATGCAAGGCAAGTGCAGTATCTCATGTACTTTCCTCAGTCTTCTGTTTCTTCTGGACATTGATGATCAATCCTGTTGGTTTCTTTGTTCTAAGCTTGTCTAAGTTATTTCCCTGATTCAATTAGGCTAGAGGCACCCAGGGCAAGAAAAACAGATGGGACAGCAGAGCCCAGTGACTCTCTGAAAATAATAATTCTCTTCGGACACCACTGCCAAGCACAAGGCTGGGCTTTAGAACTTGACCATGGGGCTATTGCCATCACCCCCTGTGTCCTTCACATGGTGAAGCTCCTGGCCTTGGAGGAACAGGAGAGAAGCTAAGAGATGGTTACAATCCTGTGGTTCAGGCGAGCGTAGGGAGTCATAGTAGAGACTTTTGTAGGACCAGAGAAGGTTCTGGAAAGGAGTGACCTGTAAACAGAGACTTAGCAGGTCTCACCTCTGATCACTTCTGGCTCTCCCCTGTTCTCCACATCAGCCTCAGTCAACTCTGTAATCTCAGACTCATGCCCCTTTCCTGGACTCTTCCTGTCCCTAAATTCTCCCCACTGTCTTTCTTCACTGGCTTCTGTCTCCATCTTGGCTGCAGCCTTCTAAGAGATCCTGAGCTGAGATGACACCCACCGACTTCTCTGATCCTCAATTCCTGATTGCCAGAGTGGCTGCGTTCCCACTAAGTTGGGGTTGTTCTGTGAGGAAGTTGGAGGTAACAATCCACCTTGATATTCTGACACAAGTTTTTTCAGACCCAATAAATACTTGTTTAAGAGTCAGAGGAAATGTGTTGTAGGGATGGGAGGCCAGAGGAGCAACCAGGAGGGGCTGCTTCTGTCTGGGTCCCATCATCCTCGAACCTGGGGTGGTGGTTGAGAGGAGGCATGGTGCTTGAAACCATACCGCAGAATCCTCATGTTTGAATAGGGGTTGGAGTTGCTGAAAGGTGGAGACTTTCGGCTTCCACCTTTCCCTCAGGTTTGTGGAAATGCTGCACTTCCTGTCTGGCCACACCTGGCAGAGCCTCCATCTTCTCTCTCCCTCAGGTGCCCAGCAGGAGATGCCAGCTGCATGTTTGGCCGCTAGTGGAGCAAAGACGGTGAAAACGGGGGTAGGGAGAGGCATGGTATCTGCTCCTTCTCTTTTTTCAAGATTGATTTTAATATCTATATATTTTTTAAGTTTAGACTTCAAGATTTACAAAGTTATTTACAGTAGGTTTCCACAATTCAGCGTTTTTCACCTTGAATTCCACCACCCCATGCCCCCATCCCTGCCTCAGTGACCCTATGTTCCCTCCCACCCCATCCTGACTACTGGACAGATTTATTTTTAAGCTCAATTCTTGTAGTTTGGGTCCTGTGTTTTCAGTCATTGATTGCTGCAATAGAGCTTACTTAATCAACCATACCAAGTCCACCTTTCTTTGGTTTGATTTTGGGCCACACCCGGTGGTGCTCAGGGCTTACCCCTGGCTCTGCCTTCAGGAGTTACTCCTGGTAGTTCTCGGGGCACTGTATGGGATGCTGGGGATTTAATCTGTATCAGTCATATTCGAGGCAAACACCCTATCTTGTCCTATCTCTCCAGCCCAATACACCAAATCCACCTTAAGGTGAAAAAGCAAGGAGAGTTTTTTTTTTGTTTGTTTGTTTTTTTGTTTTTCACTAAATTCTAGATGGACCATAGCTAGGCACACCAGCCTGGAGCCGGAACCCTGAATAGGGGTGAAGAACACTTTATATAGGAGTTCTGCTGGCAGCCTAGCAGACTTGTGAGACAAAGAGGAGAAAAGCAAAGAGTAAAGTTTCTCAATGGGGGCAGTCACTGGAGTAGCAGAGCCCTTTTGCCTTGCCATGTTGACTAGCAGAACCCCCATTGCTAGATATCTCTGCCTTCAGTATCTTCCCTGTGAGTCTATCTATGGTCTCTGTGTCCCGCCCCTTGTCCTGGCCTAGGAAGCCAGGCCCGACTAGCTCGTCAGTTCTAACCAGCTCTGTGACTTATGACTGGGTTCCCAGAATGGGCTACTCTGGGGTCCTGCCTCTAGTTGCCTCCTTGGCTACCCACTTAGTCACCTAACTTTCCCCCTATGTTTCCAGGGTGACTTCAGATAAACATTTTGTAATTCAAATAGTACATAAAATCAGAGAAAATCTGCAGTTAACCCTTCCACAGCGCAGGGTCTAGTGGTTTATACAGAGACAGAAGTGCCCAAAGCCCCTGACCCTTGTCTCTTAGTTACTTCCAGGCCTCCTTTTAATGCTTCCTCCCTCTATTTCACTCCATTCTTGACATTCTAGTTTCTGTGACCTAGACCCACTGTTTTGCTCATCACTGACACTTACCATTCCCTTAGACAAGCTATTTTATAAACCACAGATGAGTGAGGACATTCTTCTCCTTCTGACTTACTTCACTGGAACTCAAGATCCTCCAGTTCCGCCCAAGTTACAGCAAATTGCTTGATTTCATCATTCCTTGTCAGCCTTGCCTCTTTGATGCTGCCCCGTGTCCCCCCTCCACTTCATCACCTCCTCCACCCCACCCAAGGCAGGACAATTTTGTGCCTCCCTGGCTCCATCCTGGTCACAAGCCTCAGGGCTCTGGGATCATCAGTTACCCCAGTTATTTTCTTCTCTGGCTTAAGAGGATTATCCAGTCTGGGTGTTTCATTTGTTAGTATTATGCAGTGACACGTCCCATTTCCAGCCCAACTTGGCCTGAGAACAGGGCAGCTGGACCTTCTGGACCCAAGATGCTGGACCCAGCCCCACAGCACCCAATCTACGCTGGGGGAGCGACATCCCCAATTCCAGCATTCGCACCTCCTGGTCTTGACCATTGGGTGTGGGATTGGCTGCGGGAGGGTCGGTCAGGATGGGAGTCCCCTTGGGAAACCCCTGCCCCTGCAGTCCTTTCAGAAGAGTCACTTAGTGACACATGGTAGTGCTGTTTTTTCAGCAAGAAAAAGTCCCCACCTGACTCCATAAATAAGAAATACAGCGGCAGCTGGAGTCAGCCTGTGGTTCTGCCAGAGCCCCACAGTTCAAGGTTGGAGCGGGGATGCTGCCAGCAGGTGTCCGTTCACTTGGTCTCAGTGTCCACAAGTCCTGCTGTGGGTAGGTACAAGAGGGGCTGAGAAAGGGCACTGGGTGGTTGCAGGAGAAGGACACAGCCTATGGTGACCAGTGACAATGCAGCTTATCCTAGAGGAGGCGTCCTTTCTCCAGGAGGGACAGGAGTTGGCTCCAGAATGCCATGTCCAGACAGCCACAGTGCAGCTGTATGGCCCTTGTTCCACGGTGGACATGTTGCTCCACAGTTCCTCCTCTGGTTTCATCCAAAGCACTGTTCCTAGATCAGATCTCACAAAGATGTCCAGAGAAAAGCCCTAGTCCCTTGTTTCCAGCTGAAACGCCCCAGGAGGGTCCCTGCAAAGGATGGTGTGCTGGAAAGTGGAGGACAATCCAGGCAAGGATGAACTGTGCCTAGCACAGGTGAGCTGAAAAGGAGGTTGTATCTGGCTTCAAACCTGTGGGTGGCATGGAGACCACATCCTTTGGGATGCCAGCCTTCTCAGAGAACCCTTGCTGTGGTCTCACCCTAAAACAGTTCTTTCCACCCCAAAGGATGGTGGGCTCAGCATCCTCAGGGTGGAAGGGGCCCGATCTGGGAATAGTCCACAGCAGAAAATGTTTTGCTGAGACTTGGTTTGCTGGGGAGGCCAGCAGACCACAAGTCCAGCCACCAAGAGATCAGACCTCTGGGCTCCCAGTGAGATGATCTGGATGGTCTAGAAACAGACTCACCACTCAGTGGGTTAGGAATAATGGGACCCAATCGTCCCATGGCGAGGAAGCCTGGGGATGTCCCAGTCGCTGGACACTTTTCAGTAGACAGTGGGCTGGCACCTCTTATAGAAAGCCTGCACTGAGTGACAGGGACAAGATAAGACCCAGATAGCCACATTTCAGCCTCTTTCAGCTCACAGCAGAGGCCGGAAGCCCAGGTGGGAGGTAGTAAGAGTTTCCGACAGTGCCCCCCCCCCCAAAAAAAAGAAAAAGGCAGTTCATGGAGAACTAGGATGCAGTGACACAGAGAACAGAGATACAGAGGCAGAGTAATCTGGGAACACTTCCCGAAGGGGGCAATTGTGTCCTTAAGGACTGGAAAAATGAGATTTAGTGGGTGTCCCATCCATACCAACACTGTATGATAAACTGGGAGCTCATTGCTGTAAAGCAGTGTCACACTCACTTAGGTAGTGCAGGACACCCTTTTCGTCTGGGTGTAGCTGAGGTTGGCTGGAAGCTGATGTGTGGGTCTGAATACACACATTCCTCACCCTCCTGGCATCAACAGATCTTCTGGGAAATGTTTTTCTTGAAATCGTAGCAAAAGCTCAACAGGGCAGGTCAATGTTCTACTATACAACCTCCCATTGGCCAAAGCAAGTCACAGGGTAAGCCCATGGAGGGAGGCTGGGACACACTTTGGCAAAGCAAGTCACAGCCAACTCCTGCATCAACAGTGCAAGGTGGATGTGTGTGCGAAGGGTTGGGAATGAGCATAAGGGAGTGGGAAGGAAGGGAATGAGAACAACCAGGGCTACGGTGGTGGAGTAAAGGGGGGAGCTACTCGGCATCAGAGGTGTGCAGGAGCAGAGATCAGTGTGAACCTGCAGTGGGAGGAGAAATCAAGTGGGCAGGGGACCTGGGAGGAAGCCCAGCGGTCTCTGACGAAGAGGGAGAGTAGTGAGGCAGGGCATAAGTGAATGCCAACCTGGTAAACTGACCCTTGGGCTCTTGCGGCTTCTACTGAAGGGTTGAAAAGGACACCCCAGGAGAGACAGTGCAACTCACAGAACTCTGCTGCTCTCGGTGTAGGTCCAGGGGTCATGCAGGGGATACCTGCTCTGCAGAGAGAATGTGCCCACCCATACCCTGCCTGTGCCCTGTATCTTTCCTGTTGTCTCCACTAGACTCTATGTCCCCAGCAGCCCAGGACCTCATTACCTCATTTTCCTCTCTCTCTCTCTGTGTCTCTCTTTCTGTCTCTCTCTTTGTCTCTTTATCTCTCTGTCTCTGTCTTTCTCTCTCTCCCTGTCTCTCTCTCTCTCTCCTTGTAGTCTCTAAACAGCAGGAGCTCCATAACCACATGTGGAATAAAACCACAGGTCTGAAGAAAATAGACGGAGCTGAGAATCGGGCTTTTCTGGAAGCACTATTTCTAGAAGGAAAAAAAAAAAACAGGAAAAGTAGGTCAGCAGGACCAGCCACAATCAAGTCAGTCCTATTAATAGAAAAGGCAAACGTTACTTAGGGACAGGAGCGTGAAATGGGAAAGGGGAAGGACACTTGAAGGTGGATGGAAGCTCAGCCTGGTGTGAAAACACAAACTTGAGTGAAAATGAAATTGCCGGGAGCTCATCTGTGGCGAAAGAAATGCCACTGCAGGAGAGTGGCCCTAGGGAAGCTTGCCGGTACCTCAGCCCTCAGGCACCTCCACCTTCTGAGTCCTCCAAAGGGTTTGGAGCAATTGAGACCCTGGGGAGTACTGGTAGGAATTTCATGGTTTGCCCTAAAGACTTCAGGTTCCTCCCACTGGGATAAAGAACCACCCCACCCCTGTCTCCTCCAAGAAGCATCCCAAGCCAAATAGAACTGGAACACTGACTCATGCCAACACAGCATCTAATAGCCCACACTGATAAACAATTCAACAGCCTTCATACTTGATCACGAAGTTGTACAATTGTATCATGTGTAAGCCTCAGAGACAGATTAAACTGAGATGACTGAGTTCTGCAGAGATGCCAAATTGCTGAAAATTCCAGGTACACAGGTCTTCGGGCTGAGAACTCTGGGATCTTCTCAGAGTGGGGTAAGGCAGCCTCCCCTCACTTGTTGGTACTTTTGCAAGTTGCAGTAACCACACTCACATCCCACAATTGCTGCCATGGAAGCTCACTGCCCAGTGAAATATTCTGCTTTCCAGAGTGACACCTCCAAACTATATAATACTGACATCCTGGAAGAACACCTAATGAGATAGGAAAGTAACACAGACGCCAACTGAGCTCAGTAAAGAAAAACATTAGCACAGAAGGCTCAGCTAGCAACAGCCATCTTAGTAAATCCTCAGACAAGGAGTTAATATCCATGGTGAGATATAATAATTTTCACAAATTTTTCTTTTACTGAAGTATTTTTTGATAATTGCATTAGCCATTTAGATCTCATTCTGTGTGACAGTATATGTCACACTGTTTTTTTTTTTTTTTGCTTTTTGGGTCACACCCAGCTATGCATAGGGGTTACTCCTGGCTCATGCACTCAGGAATTACCCCTGGTGGTGCTCAGGGTGACCGATGGGATGCTGGGAACCAAACTTGGGTAGGCCGCCTGCAAGGCAAACGCCCTACCTGCTGTGCTATCACTCCAGCCCAGCCATTTAGTTCTAACAAGCAATATAAAATGAACTATTTAGTGCCTGCTAAGGGTGCAGTCTTGCTGGGTGGTTGGGAAAATGGGGACAATGGTGCATGGAAGGTGATAGTAGTGGTGGGATTGGTATTGGAATATCGAAGGCCTGTGATAAATGCATCATGAACAACTTTGTAAACCATAGTGTTTAAATAAAGGGGGAACATAAAGAACAAAGGAAAATCAAGTGGGAGGTGTTGCTTTCCCCTTCCTCTAGTCAAGGTCCACTCTTGGTTCTTCTTGAATTCCCTCTCACAGAATATGCGATCATAGAATGGGACACCAACTTGCTCTTCAAGCCTATGTTCTCCCTTGAACATGTATCTACTTTGCTCGTCTCTCTGTTTCTTCGTTTGTTGAGTGAGAAGATGAGAAGGATGGGCAGGATTCCACAGTAACATGGAAGATGTGAGGATAGAAGAAAACCAGACTCTATGCTTCACAAAGATCTTGATGTTAGTAAGTCAGGTGGGTGATGGAGCAGACTAATGCTAACTTTGTATCAGGACTGAGCTGAGTTCCTGGGCGGGATGGCTCCACAGCATTTTGAAGAGAGGCTGGTTGTCAGGTCCCTCACCATGACTTTCTTGGAGTCCAAGTAAAGGGTAGTCTTCTTGGAGCCGGAGTGATAGGACAGCAGATAGGGCATTTTGCCTTGCACTTGTTTCAACAGGGTTTGATCCCTGGCATCCTATATAATCCCCTGAGCAATGCCAGGAGTAATTCCTGAATGCAGAGCCAGGCCCCTGAGCATCACCAGGTGTGACCCCCCCAAAAAAAGATAGTCTTCCGGTAGAGACTGTCCCCAGTCTCTTGACAGCAGATGGGTGAGGCAGCGTCATAAAGGAGAGCTGCAGAATGAGCCAGAGAAAGGTAGCTCCCTGGGGCTGGCTTGGAGCCATGGATGGTCAGGGCTTGAAGGAACCTTGTGGCCACCAGATAAGGAGGTAGATGAACCCAGGGGCCCGGAGTGCTTGAACATCATCAACTAAAAAAAGGGACAAAGGGGTCAGAGTGATATTTCAGTGGGTAGGGCATTTGCCTTGCACACAGCTGATCTGGGTTCAATCCCCGGCATCCTATATAGTCCCCGAAGCACTGCCAGGAGTAATTCCTGACTGCAGAGCCAGGAGTAACCTCTGAGCACTCTTGGGTGTAGCCCCGGTCAAAAATAAAATAGTAATAGAACCAGAACCGGACTTGGGTCTCTGGGTTTCCAAAAGTTATGTGAAGACACTTCTCAAAATGGGGAAGTGTGACATGGCCCCATGGGACCCAGGTGCGGTCTTCAGTCTGGTGGCCTTTCCCTTGTAAGCACCTTTCCATCTCAAGTTCCCCAATCTAGCATAGCTTTTGGGGTATTTCACAGCTGTCCAGGTTAACTCTGGTATTCAGGACAGAGGACACTTTGTAGTTGGACATTTTAATATCCCTTTCTTTTTGCCTTTCTCCTTTGCTCTCCTCCTGAGCCCATCCCCCCTCTTTTTGCCTCCATCATATTGAATCACCAGGGTGTGAAATATAATAAAGCATTGTACCGTTCAATCTGTCGACTATTCCTTAAAGGTGTACTCCAGGTAAATATCCCCTTGGCCTGTGAAAAATGAGCTTACCTGCAACAAATGACTTTGATGAACCTCAGGAGCCGGCCCTCTATCATTCTTTTCCAGTTGGCTTCACCAGCCAAGCATGGTTTCCCTGCACAAATTTGTCTTACTGAAGGAAGTGTTTCTCTAATTCACTTCCCTCCCCATACTCCCGCTTCCTTCCTTAGTTGTCCCTTTATCTGGCCACCCGTCTCTGATATGTCTTCCTTCGAGAAGCTGGCAAGCTCTTCACGCCGTCATCAGATGCTTTACTGAGCTGATCAAAAGCAGAACCCAGATAAATCTGTCCACCCACAAGCACCTCTTGGATATGGCCTTCTGGACCTGGTCTCTAGTTTTGGGGTGAAAGGGCAGGGTGAGGGGGCTCATTTCCTGCCTCACCACTTCCTGCTTTCTGCTGCCTGTCACTCAGTTTCCTCACCTATGACGTGGAAATAGAGGATAACCTGATATTCCTGCTTCCCAGAGTGGTCCAAATAGAAAACACACTTTCCCATGTGCAAACATTTTGAAAAAAACATAAGCTATCCTGGAAATATGAGCCTATTATTATTGTGCACCAGGAGCCTTTAAAGAGTGGAAGTCTGTGAATTTAGCCAACAAATATTTATGGAGTGACTGCTATATGCAGGGATAGTTTGGGACAAAAAGGGTCACAGTCCCTATTCTTTAGGAGTTTGTCTCCCTTACAACCCAGGCTCTTATATTTTCTTTTTGTAACACTGGGGTTGAATATGGGGTCTTCTGCCTACAAAGCAAGTGCTCTATGGCTGAGTCACGTCTCAGCCCTATTTCATAGCTTCCAACACAAAAATACTTTAGTGAACTCATCACTGACTCCGTGAAGCTGGGTAACTGCTGTCCTTCCTCTGGGCCTCAGTTTCCCGTCTAAGAGGGAGGAGTTAGCAAAGAGAGCTGTGAAGATTTATTGCTCTGCCGAGGTGCCTCAATGGGCTGATCCCATAATGAACTCGAGAGCATTGTACGTATTCTGAGCACAGCCCCGTACCTGCGAGGCTATTCCTTTCTCAGTTGTTGTAATTTTAGATAAGTGCCAATGCCTCTTTATTCTCAAATATAAAAACATCGAGAAGATTAAGCCACAGCCTGTCTCATCATAATCTGGGCATCCAATTCCAGCTTTTTGATGAAGTCACTATGGTTAGAAGGAAATTGAAAAGTTTAATATTTGCAAAAACAAATAATCCCCCCTCCTCCATGTCCCTCACTCCAAATAATGCGAAATGCTTTTTGGTGACTTAATTTCTCTCTCTTCCCAGTCTTGATTCATAGAGCTTTGTGTGGGTAAACACCTGTGGGCAAACCATAACCTGGTTACAGTCTCCCCTTAAACATGGACCCTGGGTCAGGATCAGGTGTTAGATCTGTGATCTCCACAAGAAGTTGAGGCCTTGGGGCAGAACTTTGAAAATAACTCCTATCACAGACTAATTATAGACTCCTGGGAGCCCCCTAGATGGAATGTGTGCAATGTAGTGAGTGACAACTCTGATTATCAAATGGTTCCAGGTGCCAGTTAGGGTCCTGGAACTTAACTGGCATTCATTCTTTTGATCATTTTAATTCTCAGCCAGAACTGTGTTTATTGTCACCCTCATTTTCAGAGGAGGGAAAGGAAGACTTTTTTGGTCCCTCCTTTTCCCGAAGAGAAAAAAGGTTAAGAAACTTGCCACAGGACACACTGTTAGTCAGCAATGCCATTGGAATAAGAATCTGGAAACTTCTCCATCAGAATCGAGAGTACCTGTCGGATGATAACATTGGTTTGTCCTTTCTCCTCCACGCAAGGAGCTTAGGTTTACTGAATAATACCCATCACAATGCTCCCTAAGCACTCACATTTCCTCAGTAGCACTGTAGCACTGTCCTCCCGTTGTTCATCCTTTTGCTGAAGCGGGCACCAGTAATGTCTCCATTGTGAGACTTGTCACTGTTTTTGGCATATTGAATATGCCACATGGAGCTTGCCAGGCTCTTCCGTGCTGGTGGGATACTCTCGATAGCTTGCCGGGCTCTCTGAGAGGAATGGAGGAATTGAACCCGGCGTGGCTGTGTGCAAGGCAAACACCCTACCCTCTGTGCTATCTTTTTAAAAAAATTTTATTGAATCACTGTGAGATAGTTACAAGCTTCCATGTTTGGGTTATAGTCACACAATGATCAAACACCCATCACTCCACCAGTGCACATTCCCCACCACCAATATCCCTGGTATACCCCCCCTTTCCCATCCTTCCCCTGCCTCCATGCAGGCAATATGACAATATTCCCCGTACTCTCTCTCTGCTTTTGGGCATTATGACTTGCAACACAGATACTGAGAGATCATCATGTTTAATCCATTATCTACTTTCGGCATGCATCTCCCATCCCAACTGGTTCCTCCAGCCATCATTTTCTTAGTGATCCCTTCTCTATCCCATCTGCCTTCTCCCCACTGCTTGTGAAGCAGTCTTCCAGCTATTGGGCAATGTTCCTGGCCCTTGTATCTACTGTCCTTGGGTGTCAGCATCATGTGATGTTATTCTATACTCCACAAATGAGTGCAGTCCTTCTATATCTGTCTCTCTCTTTCTGACTCATTTCACTTAGCATGATACTCTCCATGTCTATCCATTTATAAGCAAATTTCATGACTTCATCCCTCCTAACAGCTGCATAGTATTCCACTGTGTAGATCTATCAAAGTTTGTGCTATCTTTAACTTCTCTTTTGTGCTCTGCTTCCCCTATCTGTTAATCACTAATTTACCCTAACCAGACCCTGTGACCGATAAGGTCAGATCCTTGTAAGGACTCTGGATTTTGTAAGTGAAATATTGCTTTTCTCTTTCCTTATGCCCTTTGCGTAGTTTACTTTAGAGCAATGTCCTTTTTGTATAGACACAGGAAGACAACGCTATGTTTTTGTAATTTGGGAGTTAATTCCGAAAAATACTTACCCCTGGGCATCTATCGTATTTACTCAACTTAAGCCTTAGTTGCCCTTAGTTCTGAGCATCCCAAAAGCAGGGTCCTGACGAAGGGACTGGATGAACCCAGGGCAAGCTGTAAGCTACCCTGGCATTGAAACGCGATAGACCAAATGCCATGAAACTTATAATAAGTTAGAGCATGGTCATGGACAAATTCTGTCATGGCCCAAAAAGAAGTGACTGGACAAGAACCCTGTTAGGATTAGGAAGGACTAATCTGCCCTGAGGACTGTAGTTTAGGGTCTATAGTGAGATGTTTCCAGGAGAGCAACCCTTTAAGCTTAATATATCTTCTTACTGTGTACATACAAAATTACTAGAAAGATTATTAAGAATTAAATTTAAGGTTACTGTTGAAATGGTTATGGACTATGGAAAGGAGAAATACAGCCTTAGATGAAACTCTGCCGTTGAACAGATCTCCTACCAGGAGATCTTTGTCTTAGAAGGGCTTCCCCAAAGGAAGGGCTTTCATATGTTGCTTGTGCTATCTCACCTATGTGTTTGCTACCCCCAACCCTTGGTGATTGTTCTCTATAACTAAGGCTGTGAGAGTGGGCTGGGATAGAAGGAATATGGGCAGTCAGTGAGACTGGAAGGAGGCAGAGGAAGACTGGACTGGAATAAACGGCTGTTGATCACCAACCAGCCTGGCCCCCGTTTCCTCCTTCTTTTGTCCATTGCTACTGGCCATCTGGGCTGGAATAGTGGCCTGACCACTGAGCGCACCCAGAGAGAGGTGCCACATTTATTTTTGAACACACAGTACTGTCTCAAACTTCTCCCATGGTGCCTTGAAAAAATTTGAGATGCCCATTGGGGCCACTTCCCACCACTCACCTCATAGTCCCTCAGGGGCATTTCCTTTATTCTCACCCAGAGCTGCTTCCCAAGTTGAATGACTAACTCATGGGGGTGTAGAGTGATAGTCTCCCTCTTCCACCACCGTTGGGCATCTTCCTATACCAGATTAGATAAATACAAGACTAACAGGGTCCCCTCTCCTCCCAACCCCCATCCACTGGGGGTGTTAAGAGAGAAAAATGGGGGAGGAGATGGCACCCTCGGCAAAAGGCTGAGCAGGATAGCAGGACAGAGCACTCCCTGCCTTCCTGTTGCTAGGCCCACAACTGTAGGTTCTCTTCAGATTGCTGGCCTGAGAGAGTCTTCTCATTCCTAACTCATTACCTGCCCAGTCCAGCTCCCTGTCTTTCCTCTTGCCTCCTGTGCCACCTCTTTATAATGACTTTCTCTTTGTCTCACTGTTACTGTGACAGTGGGTAAAAGTCTGTGGATCAAATGAACTCTTAGCTGGGCAACACAGGAAGCCAGGAAATTTCAGCTGAAGTGGGTTACTAGTCAGGGTGCTCCAGAAAAATGGAGACGTGTGTGTGAGTGTGTGTGTGTGTGTGTGCATGCACATCCATGCACACCAACATGTCTAGCTATCCATCTACCCACCCTTCCATCCATCCAGGGAGATTTATTATCAAGAATTAGTTTACAGGGTTATATTAAGAGAGGGACAAGTTCCAAGAACTTCATTTGGCAAATTGAGACCTCGGAGAGCTGACGAGTGGTTCCAGTCTGAGTCCAGAGATCTGACAGTAGCACTAGAGAGATAGTCCAGGGCTAAGACACTTACCTTGCACATGGCACTTCCAGGAGTGATCCCTGAGCACAGTGTCTGGAGTAAACCCTGGGCTTAGCCAGACCCCAAACCTCACTCCTACTCCCCCAAAGAGAGCTGAAACAAAGAGCACCAAAGGTGTACATTCTAGTCTGAAAGCTTGCAGGCTTGGAAGCCAAGGGTGTCATCTCCACCAAAGGCTCCCTCTGAATTCAGGGATGATGAAAAACCCTCATTCCATAAGGAGGAAGGCACTCGGGCTTCCTCAGCCTCTTTGTTCTTCTCAGCTCTTGCAAGGCCGGAAGGCAGTCCACATGGGAAAGGGAAATCTGCTTTATTCCAGTCTACCAAGCCAGTGTGAGTTCCATCTAGGAACACCTCCAGACACACCCAGGTAGTATTTATCCAAGAGTCAGGGTGTCCTGTGGTCCAGCAACTAACTGCCATCCTGGGTTTGCTGTATGTGAATGGATGGGGCCATGCGGGGTGGGCTTGACACTTTAGTGGGACTGGAATGCCCTGGAATATGGAGGCAGCAGGAGAGTACAGTGGTTAGGGCATCGGACTTTGGACCCAATCTCTGCCACTTGTTTTATGTGTGATCGGGGACAAGTAACCTCTCTGTGTCTTAGTATTCTCGTCCCCAAAATGGGATTGATAATTGCAATTACCTTTTAAGACGATTATAAATATTAAATGAGCCCCAGCTTATAAAGCGTCTAGGCCTGTCCCATAAATATGAACTATGATTATCCCAGGCTCCTGGACCTGGGCCCTGTGGGGGATCTGGCTCATCTGATTGGGCACCATCCGTCCCTCGGTGCCCTGCCCTGGCAGGCTGGCTTGGGCAGCAGGCATTACTCACCACCACACGTGTGACTCTCACGCTGCAATGGCAGCAAAATTGGGCAAGGTACTCAGGAGACCCCTTCACACCCCAGGCGGCTCCATCTCCTGCCCGCTGGAAGGCTTCCACATGGTCCCAGAGGCACCTGCCCTTCAATCATGGGGCGAGGGGCGAGCGTGCAGCTGCCTGCCTGCATGCTGGGAGCTGGGGGGCTCCCACTGAAGAGGGGAGGGGGCCTCCAGGATGAAATATGAGTGACCCTCTTCCCTAATGCTGCATCTTTCAATCTGGTCGAGAGGAAGCTGGTTCTCTAGCAACCCTGTATCTCTGCCCTCACCACGTCTCATCAGGCGCCAGCTCCTAGGAAAGGCAGGGACAGCCCCGAGTCCTCTCAGGTGGCCTCTTCAAAGGAGTTTCTAAAACATCTTTGCCATCACCATGTCACAGAAAATGAAACTGACACTGAGATGGGACAAGAAAGCAAAGCTCATCAGGGGCCATGAGATTCCCGGCCGCCTTTGGGGTGCACATGAGTGCCTCACTCCTTGGTGAATTTTCTGTTTGTTTTTGGAAGGGCTAATGTGAGAAGGACAGACCCTAGCAGGTGGCAGAGCAAAGATTCCAACAACTCTCTCAAGTCCTTTGTCCACCATCTCCACCTTGGGCAGCATGTATATGAGTTAAAATTAAAAATATTTAGAAGATCATAGCGAACAGAGAGATAGTACAGAAGTTAAGGTGCCAGCCTGGCATGCAGCTGACTCTGGTTCAATCTTGAGCATCACATGGTTCTCTGAGAGTTGCTGGACATCCCTGTCGGGGGTCTGGGTAAAGCTCAAACTAGCAGGGCCTGAGCAACACCTCATCTTTGGGCTGTCACATTGAATTCTGCCCTGGTTGACTGAAAATCACCTGAGAGCCTCCTCCTACTGCTGCTTATGAGACACTCTTCCTAAGAGAAAGAAAGGAAGGAAGAAAGGAAGAAAGAAAGAAAGAAAGAAAGAAAGAAAGAAAGAAAGAAAGAAAGAAAGAAAGAAAGAAAGAAAGAAAGAAAGAAAGAAAGAAAGAAAGAAAGGGAAGGAAGGAAGGAAGGAAGGAAGGAAGGAAGGAAGGAAGGAAGGAAGGAAGGAAGGAAGGAAGGAGAGAGAGAGAGAAAGAAAGAAAGAAAGAAAGAAAGAAAGAAAGAAAGAAAGAAAGAAAGAAAGAAAGAAAGAAAGAAAGAAAGAAAGAAAGAAAGAAAGAAAGAAAGAAAGAAAGAATCCTCAGCAGTGAGACAATTTTCCCTGACAGGATGTTGAAACACAAGGAAAGATGTTTCCCAGTGCAGGAGCCCTCTGTGCCTGCTTCAGGACCACAAAGACAATGGACACAATGGACATAGTTATTGTTTCCTGGGTGACATCTCTAACTCAAGAATGTCCTGGGGAGCAAATCTCATGCCACCCTATGAATAAGGTGCAGTGACTATTCCAATTTTCAGACATGAGAACTGAGGCACACAGAGAGGATAAGTAGCCTGCCCAGCTGCTCGGGAATAGAGGAGTCAAGCCCGAACAGTCTGACTCGGTAAAGGGGAACGGGCCCCTGGGGAGAGCAGATCACAGATTCTAGAGCACTTGGGAGATGATTGATCTACCCAAGGTCTGGAAGAGATGGGAAGAGCCAGGATCAATAGTCCAGGTGGAAGGGTGCACCTTGGCAAAGTGCAGGAATACATCTTTGTTTGAGACCAGAGGGAGTCTGAAAGGATGGATGCTAATGAGGCAGCTTCTGGGGGCGGAGGGAGAAAGTCAAGGCAGTCTCTATTACATGACCTTGATCTTCCCTGGAAAATAAGTAGCTCCCTTCAGGGGAAAGCCGGTCTTTCTCACCCACTTCCTTTCCCCCTTCCCTGCCCACCCCTTCCTCCTGTTTTCACACGAAAGAAACTGCCGAGTTATGCTCTCTCATCTGAATCGGACACTTACAGGTGAGGGACGGGGCTATGATGGAACCAACAGGAAGTGAGGGTAAGTGAAAACACACTCCAAGGAAAGATTCGGGATGCTGATGAAGAACAGGGAGTACCAAGGAAAGAGGTAAGTCTGTTTTGATCATATTTCACAGAGCACTGAGAGAAAATGCAGGGCTGGGTGGGGTATCCTAAACTTTAGTTGGTTGTCCTGTCCCCACCCCCCAAGGAAAGAAATGGAGAAATTAGGAGTCTGAAAGTTTGGGGTCTGGAGTCAGACTTGGCTTTTTATGGATTGGACAGCAGAGATTTTTTTCTTTCAAACTTAATGTGTGCTATTGATGGTCATTGGGAATGAAAGATGGTGCATGTAAAGGCCAGAAATACCACTAATTACACTCACAAAAGTGTAATTAACTTGTTTGGAGTTTTTTTCTTCTTCTGGTGTTTGCTCTAGGCATTAAAAAAAAAGGAAACTAAAATCCCACCATGTCATGCTTTTACCATCTAATTGCAATAGAGACATTCTTTGAGTATCATTAAAAACTATAGAAAAATTGCTTAGAGAGAAGCTGGGCAATTAAAATAATTGGGGAGTTCATTCCGTTTCTGGGTTGATAAACCTGCTGTTTCCTGCCTGGAGAGAGTCCGGTGTCTGGGTTCACTGCAGTCACCAGACTGCCCCACTGGAGCTGGCTGGGCGCCTGTTCCCTGACGCTCACTCTGCTGTGAATCCTCCGACAAACCTCTCTGTGTACCCACCTTTGCTTGCAATTTAGTCCAAGTCATTCCCTCAGGGTAGTTTCTTAGAAGGAAGCTAACGGAGATGAAAGGTATGAATATTTAAAAGATGATTTCTAGAAGGTTTGCTTATATCCGTTTCTACCTCTCCCACAGGGTATGCAGAAAATGTAAGTCTTGGGAGAGTCCCAACTCTGGAAGCTGGGGCAGGGGCAGCAGCCCTGGCCGACTCGAACTCTTCCCGTGGAGCCTGGAACGGAGCTTGCTCGTCGCTCTGTCCCTGAGCTTACGTTCTCGGTGGACCTGAGTGTTGAGTTCTGCCCGGGGTTGAGACCAGGGCAAAGGTGGGGGATGTTTCTGAAAATGCTCCGTTCGAGGTGGGAGTGAGGGGGCAGGCATGGGGGAGTCTTTACATTACATGTATCATCTGGGCTGCTGCGGGGCTGCAGAGGTGTGTCTAGTCTTCAACCTTTGGAAAGTCTAATGAACGGGACTACGCTTCTCTCTGCTTGTCCATGCACTCAAGCATATGAATACCGATGTGTGCACTGATTTCAACGTCAAGGAATTCACTGGTCACAGAAGTGCAGAGGTCTAGGTTAAGAACATCTGCTTTAGGGGCTGGAGAGATAGAACAGCGGGTAGGGCATTTGCCTTGCACAGCGGTCGACCTGGGTTCGATTCCCAGCATCCCATATGGTCCCCTGAGCACTGCCAGGGGTAATTCCTGAGTGAAGAGCCAGGAGTGACCCCTGTGTATCACCGGGTGTGACGCCCCCCACCAAAAAAAAGCAAAAAAAAAAAAAAAAGAACATCTGCTTTAAAGTCCACTAGTAATTCTGGTCTCTTTTTTTCCAGAGTTCAGCACTTTGAGGATTAGAAATTTCAAGTCACATTCAGAATCATCTCAATGATCCAAACTGGGGACAAAAGGAGGACATTGAGGGAGACATTTATTCTGACTCTAGGTGCTGCTCTTTAGTCAAGGTGTCGGTACCGTTGGGGAAAATGCTTGGGTGAGAAATCACAAACATTGTTCCCAGACACACGCACATACTCAAATACACACACATGCTCACTTACAAGCCTCCATCTACTCTCTTCCTTAGATACACAACTCCCAGGCACACTGCATTCAAGCATGCAAGCAGTCACGCCCACAGCCCACTCCGCTCTCCATGCACAGGCAACCACACACATAGAATCTCAGATATGGAAGCACTTCCCTCCTCCCCACAGTTTTAGGGCCAGGCACTCCTCATCTTCCAGCTCAGCCCTGGGACTTTTCCCTCCAGCCCTTGATCCCCGAGTGGGGGCCCTGCCTCTCTCTGCTCCTCCCACCCAATGGTAAATAGACCCACCCGACTTCGAGCGAATGTAAAAGAAGCACAGGAGGAAAGTGGTAGATAAATTTAACAAGCATTAAAGTTAATATATAATTTAAATATGTATAAAATTATTCCGCGCATCGATTAGAAAATGGGCTGTTGACCGTTTCAAGGCAACGATCAATTTCAGAGTTCAGAGGTCAGGTCAAGTTTCTTTCTAATGATGCGCCGAGGCAGCAGCATTAGGGAGATAATGAACTCCACGGGCTTACAGACGTGATCTATGGCCGGGTGGGCGTGGGGCTGCCCAGCGGCAGCCAGGGCGGCCTGCACACTCCTCTCTCCTGTGGCCGGTGGAAAAGCTTGGCTCAGTGACAACCTGTGATGCAATCAAGACGGCCGCAGGGATGACTTGCCTTTTGTTTTGTTTTGTTTTGTTTTGTTTTGTTAAAGACCGCATGGCTGCTGCAGCTCTTGGTCAATGGGCAGCTGCAGCGGAACTCCACGGACTGGGTTTGCTAGTTTACTTGAGTTTCTGCTTTTCTGGGAAGCGGTGGTGGGCAGGCCCAGTGCTGTCAATCACTGGGCCGATGGAGGATGTAGAGGCCATGTGACTTTATTGTGGGCCGGTCGTAGGACACCAGCCCCACCTTGTAGGAGTCTCCGAACTTTTAGGTGGCTTCTAAGTGAGGTTGGAGAACTTTTTTCTATGAGTATTACCAGGTCCTTCCAGGTCCTTTTTTTTTTTTTTTTTTTTTTTAAGAAAAAAGAAACAGCAACAAAATAAAAATGGGTTCAGGTGTCAGGTGTTTGGAGAGAGGGATTATTGAGATGGTATAAATGATAAATGGGACACATGTGCAGGCACCCTCTCCCCAACAGTTCTGATCTCTGCATTCTCTCTGGGGCATGGGCATACTTGGACCAGCTTCAAATGTAGTGTTTGTTCCACTCTCTCCAGGGTGATGTGAGACCACAGGAAGGTGAGTGGGTAGGCCGACCCAACACTGCCTTCAATTCCCGTCTGGGCAGTTGGGTGGAGGACGCCTGGAGGGAGAGGAGGAGAAATAACTAGGCTTCCAACTCCTCCCTTTCTCCCTCCTCTCAGCTCTCCTCCCCTCCTCCTCCAACTCCTATTCTTCTGCTCCTCCTCCACCACCTCCATTCCTTCTCCTCCTTCTCCTTCTCCTTCTCCTTCTCCTTCTCCTTCTCCTTCTCCTTTCCTTCTCCTCCTCCTCCTCTTCCTTCTTCTTCTTCTTCTTCTTCTTCTTCTTCTTCTTCTTCTTCTTCTTCTTCTTCTTCTTCTTCTTCTTCTTCTTCTTCTTCTTCTTCTTCTTCTTCTCCTCCTCCTCCTCCTCCTCCTCTTCCTCCTCTTCCTCCTCTTCCTCCTCCTCCTCCTCCTCTTCCTCCTCCTCCTCCTCCTCCTTCCTTCCTCCTCCTCCTCCTTCTCCTCCTCCTCCTCCTTCTTCCTCCTTTTTCTTCTTTCTCCCTTGCTTGCTTTTCTTTAATTTTGAACTACACTGGCTGTGCTCAGGGCTTACTTGCCACTTCTGTTTGTGCTTAGAGGACCATTTTCAGTGCCAGTGATTAAACTGGGTAGCCTTCTTGTGAGGCCCTAATTCTTGTACTATCTGTTCCCCCAACTTCCAGTTTTCATCCCATGAAGAATTTGTTTTTCCCAGACTTTGAGGTCTTTTGAAATAATGAGATACTTTACAATCACTGACCCGACTTCTGCCCCTAATCTGGTCATGTTATTGCTGATACATGAGCATTTGAAAGACAGATAAGGTGCTCCTCTCACCCCTATACTCCAAACTGACTCTCAAGAGGGTTTTTTTCTTGGCGTCATAAATTTCTGCATAAGAGGAACATTCATTTTCAGAGACATATTATCCTCCGTCTTTCTTTAAAGGCTAGATATCTCTGCTGGAGAGAGCATACAAGGGTAAGGCACTTGCCTTGCAGAGATCCTCTGCACAGATCAAATCCACCCTCACACCAGACCAACTAAGAGGGGTCTCTGAGTACCATTAGGTGTGGCCAAAGTAACAACAACATCAACAACAATAACAAATAAAGGCAAATATTCTGTCTCAGAGGTCTCTGGCTCCCAGTCAGGAGCAGGTCATCCCTTTGATGGCTATTCAGAGGAGGATAAATGCCAGCAGGTGGAGAGCCTCACCTTGGCTGTTTGGGGGTGGTACTTGCCATGAGCTTTGCTCCCCCATGCAGGAGTGAAGGGGAGGGGAAGAAAAGGGGAAGAGGTAAAGGAGGAGGGGTTTGAAGGAGGGCAGGCGTAGGAGAACAGACACCTCATCTCCCCCAAGTTGTCTTGACCACTTTCAAGTCTTTCCACATATGCACAAGGTGCTCCTGATCCTTTCTGCTGCCCCATTTCTGCCCAGGCAGTCTAGCAACACCCACCTAACTTCTGATGTCCCTTCTTTTGGAGAAGAGTCCTGGAAACCCCTCTCCCCTGCAGTTACTGATCCCTTCTCTGTGCCTCCCCTGGGCCATGGGCATGGATAGACCAGCCTCAAGCACAGTGATCTGATTGTTCTACTCCTGCTTGACTGACAGAACCATGCAAAGCCACAGCCTGTCTTGTCTATGTCGGTATCTCTGGTCCCCTTGGCAAGTGGTCTGTTCTTGGTGAGTGCTCAGGAACAGTGGGAAACCGAGGACAGACACAGCCTGGGCTGGGGTGAGCTGATCGTAACTTAGAGAGGTTCATTCCAGGGAGTGGGCCAAGGGCAAGAGCCAGGGGCATTTGTGGAGGGCCAGGCCTGGGATAAATTACAAGGTGTCCTCACCAGCTCTCAACAAGCATTTTCCCAAGGAAGGAATGGAGCTACAGCAACGAGGCAGGTGGTGCTGACTTCCTGGAGAGGCAAGAGCTGCCTGGGGAGGCAAGAACAGCCTGGGATGCATGGGGTGGAGGGAGCAGCTGTTTCTCCTATTCTGCCCTTGGATGGCAGCAAAGTGGGAAGGGCTCATGCGATGTCAAGATGTGGGGGAAGCTGATCTATTTCTTGTTTTCCACCTGGCCAACCTCCTTCTTGCATTTACAAAGAATACAGTGTTTTTGTATTCTTGGGTCTCTGCTTAGCTTTTGGGCCCAGGAGGAATTTCAGGGGGTCACTTGTGACATGGAATGAAAGCCCAGTTTAATCACTCCCAAGACAAATCCATACAATGTGTACAAGGTACTTGTCACTGATTTGGAAAGGCTAGAAACCCTCACCTCAAGGGTGGCCATTGGTGATAGTGATAAATGGGTCAGAACTCCAGGTATGACTTCATGATGAAATCTCACTAAGAGGGGTTCAGCCTCTCTCTCTCATGCTTAATTGACCCTACCCCAGCATGGTGTATGTAGAGACCCTAGGTGCTCAGCGCACCCATGGGAGAGACACGTTGCTCCATGTTTCCCTCTGTTTTGGGTCATCATCCAAATGTATGTGTGTATGTTTGTGTATGTGTGAAAAACAAACCCACAAACAAACCCACAAACAGGTTTGTAACTACCTTCTTCCCCTCATTAATCTTTGGAAGTGGAGGCTGGGAGCAAGCCGGGCATGAGGCACCGTGTGTACATTACTGAATTAACCAGGCATGTAATTAGTGCTCAGGTGCTCAGTGGAGGAAGAACTGCTCACGATTAGTCAAATTTAGCTTTAATGCCCTAAAGTTGGGGGAGCTGCAGGGGTGGCCTGGTGCAGGGAGCTGCCTCATCACCCACCATCCCAGCCTGCCTTCCTGGACTCCTCACTCACGCACTTGGGATTGGATGGTTAGGGCATTGGCGGATGTTTATGGAAATTTATGTAACTTTTCTGAGCGCTGTAAATCATGATCTGACAAGGAAAGTCGGAGATCCTGGTGCGTGGATATCAAGGAGCCTGCGGGAGCCAGTTGTGGAGCAGTCGGCCTTCTCCCCTGTTTGGAGCTCTTCCGCGAATGAGATAGAGATGAATGCTGGTATTAATTCATGTTAATGGGCCTGCGTTTGAAAGTTATCTGTGGAGTCTGTGTGGCGGATTTGTCTATGAGGTGACATGATGTTCTAATGTGTTTTTTTATTCTAAGAGACACCTAACATCTGGGATCACAGCGGCACCAAAAGAGATGGTGAGAACCAACCCCCTCCTTTGGTAATGGTGGAAATTGAGGCCCACCTGAGGAAACTCTGCCCAGGATCATGCAGGTAAAGACAGAGTTAGGGTGTCTGGTTTCCTAGGGCCACTCAATCATCATCAAACTCCTTGAGAAGGGTCTGACATGGTCTCAGTCCTGCATTACAAGAGCTAGATATTTCCTTATGTCCAGGGCTAACCCACCATACAGGGGTCTTCCCATGGTAGTGAGGTGCAGTGGGAGAAGAGAGTTCTTCCTCCTCTAAATAGAGATGTTTTTCTCTGCGCGTGGGACTTTAAAGGGGGAATGTGAGTGAATAGAGTAGTGCATGAAAATTAATGCTCCAGCCAGAGAAGACGTCTCACTCATGTGTGCAGGTAGGCGAAGTGTTTAGGGTGAAACAGAATCTCTTGTTCCCTGATGTAAACCTCGTGCCTCCTAGAGAGAAGGCTAATAGGCAGTGGAGGGCAAGAAGTCAGTCAGTAGTGTTTATTAGTTTATTATGTTTGGACAGAAGGTAACAGGGGGCAGATGCAAGACTGAGGTTCCTTCTTTCATAAACCCTTTCCCTCCCCTTTTCTTCCCTTCCCCTCACTCTCCATTCCCTCCTCCCCTCCCCTCCTCCTCCCTTCCTCCCTTCTCCTCTCCCCTTCCTTTTGCTTCTCCCTCACCCCCTGTACCCCACCCCCTGTGCTTCCCATCATCCCCTTTCTCCCTTCCCTTCCCTTCCCTTCCCTTCCCTTCCCTTCCCTTCCCTTCCCTTCCCTTCCCTTCCCTTCCCTTCCCTTCCCTTCCCTTCCCTTCCCTTCCCTTCCCTTCCCTTCCCTTCCCTTCCCTTCCCTTCCCTTCCCTTCCCTTCCCTTCCCTTCCCTTCCCTTCCCTTCCCTTCCCTTCCCTTCCCTTCCCTTCCCATATTTGTGTCATACTCAATGCTACTTAGGTTTCACTACTGAAGGATCCATACAGGGTTCCAGGGATCAAACCCAGGTTGGTTGAATGCAATTCAAGATGGATAACTTTCTAATGCCAGTTATTCCCTAGTTTAATGAATTTCTGGGTGCAGACTTTCAAGTTTTGTCCTCCCCATATATCTTGGTATATATGCAGGTGTCTTCTCACCAAAGACAAACCAATTAATCACCTCAGAGCATGGTTTGCCTTTAAAATCTCTCTCTCTCTCTCTCTCTCTCTCTCTCTCTCTCTCTCTCTCTCTCTCTCTCTCTCTCCCTCCCTCCCTCCCTCCCTCTCCTTTGTTTTTTGCTACCAGTGTCTGCATCTATGCTCTTATCTTCAAATGCCCTTCATACTAGCTCAGCTGAATCCACTGTTCTCAGCAGAGCCTTTGTGTTTGGAATTCCAGGAACCTGGAATACTTCTTCCTGAGATACCAAACAAGACTGACTTGATTGCTTCTGCTATAAGCTCTGCCAGTCCTGGGAAAGCCCATGTGAGGAGGCATGATTCAGGAATGGAGGAGAGTGAAGAGGGAGGCAAAAGATGAGGCTGAGACTAGGGTCACAACTCTAGACTATCCATATTTTCAGCTTCTGTCATGTGAATGTGGATTATAGGGTCATAGATGTTACAGGGCTGAAGGCTTCTGCTCTGCATGCAATTGACCCTGTTTGATCCCTAGCTCAATATTTGGTTCCCTGCCTTCAGGGAACCTGAGCACTGTGCCAGGAGTAGCTCATGCACATGGCCAGGTGTGGGACCCAACCCCCACCCCCTTATTCATCAAAAAGTCACCTTGAATTAGAACTGAAGAAGTGTAGCCTTGTAAGGATAGTTGTTCATGATGGTAGGCTTATTCCTAAAGCATAGATAGTCTTAATCAGCTTTATGTTAATTTGCATGTGTTCACCTCTAAGGGGTATAATAGTCTTCTGTGTGTTTTTCGCTTATCTCCCTATTGAATTTATTCAAAACTTGAGTTCCCTAAGCTTCAAAGGCCTGGCTCAGCACATTTTGCCCATCCAGGTTTTTTGTTTGTTTCTGTTTTGGGTGCATTGGCCTGAATTGTGCATGTCTTGCTATTGAGACCTCATATCTTCTCTCTTTTCTTGCCCTGAGCTTAGGGCTAGAGGCAAGAGACAATCAAGCAATGTCCTGCTCAATGACCGAAGTCTAATAATAATCCTGGGAGCGTTACCATGTAGACTATGCTATGTGCTTCTTTTGAGATGTATCCAGTTTTAGGGCCACTTAATCACACCAATTCCTGCACCCCTGGTGTATGAACCATATTAGAATATTTCAGTGGTATCTCCTACTTTCCCACACCCACTTCTTCCCAGGCCCAACTAGGGGCTTCTATTCTTATCTGCTTTTATGCAGAATTGGGACAAGCAACATTTCTCAAGCTATGAGGAAGGACCCATCTTGAAGCCTCTCATTTGGAGCAGTGTGTGCCAAAAAGTTTATTGTTTGGGTACTCATTGATGGCCCTGGTCTCCCATTTTTGAATCTGCTCCTTTTGATAAAATGCTCTCTTTAATTAAAAACATCCTCCAGACACCGAGACGGCTGCTCCTTCCCCATTCAGCAGCAGTGAAGTCGGAGGAGGAGCAAGGCTCAGGGAAATGGCTTAGGTCCATAACTTAATTCCTGGGCATTAGGCCTGTCCTGCATTTGCCCTTTCCAATCTTGGCTCCCATGCTAGGGAAACAAGCAGGATTAGTGCATGAGCAGCGAAGCCGGGGTCATAATTACACCCCGTGCGAACCCCCAATAAATCCCTGGACAATTATTAAAATGGCCCAATGCATTACACAAATTGGAACAGGCTGGGACTTTTGGGGAGAAGGGAGGGGAGTGAAGATCCAGTATTTAAGTGTTCTTGTAAGCCATCTAAGATATTAATGTTGCAAAGCTCCTTATGAATATTTAAGAACAGAAAATGGAGCTTCACTGCAGCCCCCATCACCGCAGAAGCCTATAATACAGTTGAGCCCACTTAAGAAGGCAGAGCTTGAGCCCCCAGTAGATTGAAGGCAGATGAAGCCAGGTGGCGGTGCTGGCTGGGGAAATGCTGTCATGGGCCAGTTAAATGCCAGTGCATTCCACCCCCACGGAAGCAGATTTAGTTAAAGAATCACAAGTTGTAAGGGTGGTTTTCCCTTGTGATTATTAACACATTTCCCGCTCCCCGATGAGTCTAGAAAATCGATGTGGTTCCCCAACTGGGTTTTGACCCAGACCTGATGGAGTGAGTGTGTATTATTTACTTATTCAGTTCCAGTCCAGTTATGCAAATCCTTTTGGACGTGGAGTTGGGGGACCAGTTGGCTCACTAGGCAGAGATCCCTTGGCATGGTATCTGGGTCCCTCTCCAGCTGATTTCTTGAGAGAGACGTTTGTCTTTAGGTTCCCAGAAGGAAGGGAGTTTCCTTGGACAAAGGGAAGATCTGTTCTGCTGGGAAAAGTCACTCTTAGGTGCCAAGTTTGATGGCATCTTTCCAGGATCAAACCCAGTGCATTTTGGAGTTGGGAATGGAGGTGCTTGGAGATTGGCAGTTGGAGACCCAGTG
Organism: Sorex araneus; assembly: GCF_027595985.1. Classification (NCBI taxonomy): domain Eukaryota; kingdom Metazoa; phylum Chordata; class Mammalia; order Eulipotyphla; family Soricidae; genus Sorex; species Sorex araneus. The sequence continues at coordinate 356,725,767 of NC_073303.1, forward strand.
TCAAGGGAACTCACAGGAAGACTGTTAAGCAAAGCTCAGAAGTCTTGCTCAGAAGACCTCTTTTGGTTTTGTCCAGGGTCTTACTTTCTGTCACACTTCCCCCGTCAAATGGGAATAGTGTTCTTGGCAATAGAGTAAGAACAGTGGGGCCACTTGGGGGAAAAGAGTGCTAGCGTGGATGTGAGATTTCAGGATGGAACAGCATTCTTGCTCCCTCTACTTTCCCTTATAGTTGCCAAAGGCTCTACTTCCTCCCACTTCCTGCTGCCTGCAATGGGGAGAGAGGGAAGAAACGGGTCCTATTCCACTTACCACCCCACCCTTCCAGGCTTCTAGCACCCCTCTTTAGGATCAGAGTTTCTCTGAGTCCCTGTGACCCCTGTACCACCTGTGGCTGTGTGATAACTATTGATAGCATACATCCAGTGCTAATTTTTTTTTCTGCAGGGAAATCTGGTCTTTCCCTACCACTCTGTTCTCTCTCTCACTCTCTCTCTATCTCCTCTCTCCTCTCTTTTATTCTCTCTCTCTTCCACCCTGCCACTCTCTCCCTGTCTGTCTCTTCATTTATCTACGTGCATCTCTCTTCTACACAAAGGTGCCACATGTAAGCCACAAATTATGGCTTTTTTAGATATAAAGTAACCCAGCCCCATGAGCACAGAGTTTGCTCTTCTGGGTTCAGATCCCATCTCATGACTATGGCGCCCTACACAACTTATTTACTCTGCTAGAGTTTCAATTCCCCTGTGGAACATGGAGTACCATAGGAAGGATGCATATGCAAGAGTGTGAGGATGGAGGGCGCTGACTATTCAGTCTGTATGAGCTCTGCTGGGGGTGGGGGTGGGGGGTGGCAGGGGCGATGGTGGTGGTGATGGTGGTCAGGGCTCCTGAGCATGCGCACTGGGTGAAGTCGCTGGCTTTATCCTAAGTCTGCGACTTTACTAGACGGGATTCGTTCCACCAAGTTCAGACACCCGGAGGAAAAAATATTCACACATAAATGCGTCTGTCTTTATCCACCAGTAAGTAGTGCTGTAAGTCTGACACCAGGAGATTTGGATTAGATTTTTGTTCTCACCCAGGGGCCATATGATCTCCTGTGGGCCCCAGTATTCGCAGGGGTGCACAAATGGTGCAGGGTGGGTGGGGTGTTGCAGGAAGGAAAGAAATTTGCAAGGGGGGCATCGTCAGAAAAAGGTTGAGAAAACAGTGAACTTAGATGATCTCTGTGGTTTCAATCAACTTGAAGATTTTTTTTTTATTCAACGTCTTTAGGTGATCAGGACCTTCTAGGAAAGGGGCACAGGAAAGCTGCTTAAAGGCATTGGAGGGAGGAGTTGGGGAAGAAGGAAGCCCCAAGGAGAGAATAAACTATAGTATAAAAGTACTTCTCTCTGTCTCTGTCTCGTCTCTGTCTCTCTCTGTCTCTCTGTCTCTCTCTCTTTCTCTCTCTCTCCCTTAAATAAGAGTCTCCTTTGCAGAGCTTGGGGTTGGAGGGTTGGGGTCTGCTCACAGAGATAACGTGTGGGGTGGCAGTGCTGGGGTGGGGTGCTATCCTACACAGACCCTGTGGTGCTGGACCATCCTCCGGGCTACTACTAAAGTCAGGGGTGGCATATAATGCTGGGGATGAAACTGTCATCTGGTCTGTAGAAGACCTCACCCTCACTTCCCCTTTGAGCTTTCTACCCAGCTCCAGGGCTGTGTTTATTTAAGCTTGTGGGTCAGTCTGATTCTTAGCATAATGGTCCCCTTTTCATTACTTTTATAGGATGTGTGACACAAAAGTAAGCAAAGCTGACTTTCCTCAGAACAAAGTGTGGTTTTGCAAGTGCCACTTGCACTCATGTTTGTTAGGCAGGGTGCTATATGCTATCATTTCACCCTCACTCACCATGACTGTTACCATTCTCGTTCATTCTCATTGTGTAGTTGGAGAATCCAGCCTCAAGGGCACAAGGGCATGTGGTGGTGGTGGTGGTGGTGCTCGGACCGAGACAGTCAGACCCCCGGCTTTTAAACACCTCTGCCTCCATCACACATTTTTAGGGTAATATGATGCTTTCACCCTGGCTCTGACCGCAAGCTCCCTTTGCCATCATACAATTCATATGATGCTGGCCATCTATAGCATTACTATTCAAAAATACTTAACATCTACCACGTACCAGGTGTTAAAGTTGTCTGTGGTTAGAAAAGGTGCTATCGATATAAAGACACCCAAAAATTGGGCTGATTTTAAGTTGGGACTTTTATATTCTCTCAAACAAACCTCATCCCCCTTCTTTTCTTCTGTGGTGTTTGCATGCATCACAGAAGGGCTGCCCATCACGGGAGATAATGGAGATCACAGATTCCTCTCCATGTGACTTCTAGTGACCACAATGATTTTATGAGATCAGCAGCAGATGTTCTTTTTTTTTCTTTTTGGGTCACACCAGGAGTTACTCCTGGCCCTGTGCTCAGGAATTACTCCTGGAGGTGCTCAGGGGACCATATGAGATGCTGGGAATCGAACCTGTGTTGCCAGCATGCAAGGCAAATGCCCCACCCACTGTGCTATCGCTCCAGCCCTCTGCAGGAGATGTTCTTATGAGCACTTTGGTCAACAGGGCTAACCACCCACCCTGCTGAAGGAGACAGGATACACACATACGGAGGGAGAGATATCAGTGTACTGAATGGATTCTGGTTCATTTCACTCTTAGTTGGAAAGCCCCCATCTTAGCAATCTAAATTCCATCCTTCCTTATTAGACTTTCTGATTATTCAATACTCTTGCATCCTGTTTTACTCTGGCAGTGAAGGACATTTGTAATCTCTGGGCATCTAACTTATTCCTCTCTCTCATTGCTCTCAGTTGTCCCAGGTGGAAGAGTTTGTTTCTGTTAGGTTCTTGTGTCTGGGATGGTGAGTGCTTTGTGGAATAGGTGTGTGTAGTTTTTCTGTCTGTATATAGTGGGTGCACTATAAATGTTGGATACTTGAAGAAGGGATGGAATAAAGAGACACTCTCTTCTCCTCCTTGAATTTACCATTAAGTCTAGAAAAAGACTATCCCAGGTGAATATTCTTTGGCAATAGTCATGCTCTATAGATTAATTCCCTTTCTCTTTTTAAGGTATTCTCATTCCCCATACCTAGGAATTATGGAATGTGTTCCATAGGCTTGGATTGTGCCCTTAGATAAATGATTACATTTTGTCTGCTGTTAGAGTTTTCTATCTTGTGCCCTTTGTGAAGAGTACTCTTGGAAAGTACAAGCTTATCTTCCTGAAAGGCCCAGTAAGTTCTGGGCAAGCAAATCTTTAGTTAACAAATGGTTAAACAAAATGGTTAACAAATGGTTAACCATTTGGGTAGGTTCCTTGAGAATTCCAAGAAGGGTCATCAAACTAGCCTAGAGTTTATAAGAAAAGCTACGGAGGCTTCTAGGTGGCTGTCAAAGATTTCAGTGGGGCTTCTAACCATTTTTAACATGCTAAATTCTGTCCTGAAATAAAAAGCTTACCTGGATACATCTGAGTTGTACTTAGAGTAGGTTTTGAAGTAGCTTTGGTGCCCAGAGGAAACTGAGAACCCCCTGGAGCTCCTAACAGAACAGTTTGTGACCTGTTATTGCTGACCAGAGGGGACAATAGCATTCATTTTTGTACCCAGTATCTAACCTGGATCTCCAATCCGGGAAGTATAATTTTAGATCTTTTAGATTTATGGTTATGACATACTTCTCAAAGATGTTTGGCTTCAGCATACAAAGATTTCTACTAATTTTCTCAGATGACTTACCAAGGCCTGTATTCAACAATGGCCAACCAGGAATGGAAAGAAGATGCCAAGAAAAAAAAATGGTATGATGTAAAGAACTAAACAATGAGATCTCTGATTAGATTTATCATATGCAACCTGTGCACCCAGCTATTAGCTATATTCCCTAAGGTGACTAGAAGAGGCTGCCCTTACTAAGATGGGGAAACTCCCTCACACAGTAGGGAGTGCCAATCTCTTTGAAGAGCCTTCTAGAGGTTTTATGCTGAGAGTGCTGTAGCTGAAGTGGGATCTGATTTCACTGGGACACTAGGATCCCCAGGGAAAGAGACCAAGGAGTGACATTTGAAAAAAAAATCCCGAGAGGCAAGATCATACATGTATTATTTAATGTTCTTAATTGCAACATAATCCATACTGACTGGCTTAAGCAGACAAGGGATTGTATAAAAAGCATATAATGTATTGCTCAGGATCCGCTGGGCAGAGGATAACTAAAGAGCAAAGCCTGAGGCTGTGAGATACCATGGCTCCTTGGCACTGATGACTAGGCTGAACCCCAGGCCCACTCCCACCAGGACAAAGCTGGTACTCTCTGCCATGTGCTCGCCATATGCCAGGTCTTTGCATTTAGCCACCTCTTACATTGAGCCTCATTTCTGGCTTAGTGAATCAAGTCCATTTCATATGAATCTCTAAACTCGTGACTGTAGAAGCATTCAGCACCAGGAAGAATGATTAGACTGATTCCTTTAAGTTTTTCTTTGCCAGAGAATAGCCAAATAGAAGACATGGTAGTAAGCTGAAAGTGATACCTTCTCTCTGGGGGAAATCAAAACCATCAACATTGACAAGGGTGTAGGAAACCACTCATATGTCCATTGCAGAAAGTGAATATGTTTTGGATAATGGTGGTAGCTAACTAAAAATGTCGTGAAGTAACTCCTTGTCACAGCTATTCCAGATATGGCTGCCTTACTGGAGGCAAAATGTACCCTCTGCACTCACTCTGCAGCTATTTTCAGGGCTACCGCTTTTCACAGATTCATCTTCAATAAAAAGACCCAGTGTGTTTTCACCTGGCAAGGATCACAGTACACTTTATTGTTCCAGCTCTCCATCTCCATGTCACTATCAGTCCACAGAGATATTTAATCATTGCTTCATCCTCCGAGACATCAGGTTGATTCAGTATATTGACAGCATCATGCTGATGGGACTCAGGGAACTGAGGATGTATCTACTGCAGCTAGTGGGGTAAGAGTCACAATAGCCAGAGGATGAGGGTAGAATTTCACGAAAATACAGGTGCCCAATTATTGAGAGACTGTTTCTTCATTCTCTTGGATACCTTCTGTAATCTATGTACATCACTATATCACTTTAGCACTGTCTTCCCATTGCTCGTCGATTTGCTCGAGCAAGCACCAGTAACGTCTCCATTGTGAGACTTGTTGTTACTGCTTTTGGTATATCGAATATGCCACAGGGAGCTTGCCAGGCTATGCTGTGTGGGCGAGATATTCTTGGTTTCTTGCCGGGCTCTCCGAGAGTAACGAAGGAATCGAACCCGGGTCGGCCACGTGCAAGGCAAACACCCTACTCGCTGTGCTATTGCTCCAGCCCATCTATGTACATATATTTAAAAATATGTATTTTTTATAGAACTGTATATATTTATGTGTTTTTGGGGTACAGTGCTACTACATCTACCACTGAAGTACCAGTTCCCCTCTTCCATAGTCCATTGAACTTCTTTTCCCCCCTTCATTTCACCTTCCAACTTTGGTCGGTACCCTCAGCTCTGAGGAAAGAGCCTAGGTTTGTTTACACTGGACTTTTCCTATCCCCTTGCTTTGTTTCTGTATATACTGCATGTGAGTGAAGTCATCCATATAGGCGTCTATTTTTAATTAAATTTTTGTGTAATTTAAATCAGTTTGCTGCTGCTCTTCCATGTTCATCTACTCCCCATCATTTTCTGTACGCATTCAGATGTGTGGGTAGTGTGAGTTTTCTTTCTTACCTCAGATGCCATAATCCACTTAGCTTTGCTGTCCCATCAGAGATTACTGGATTTTTCTCTATTCTAAGTACTGTTGCTATAAATGTCTTCATATAAATTGCTTTTTTTTTTTGGTTTGGGTTATTTCCTTAGGGTATAGTCCCTAAAGTGGAATTACTATGTCAAAGGGTATGAGCAGTTTTATAGCTTTTGTTACATATTGCCCTATTGCTCTCCAGACAGATTGAACCAATTTACAATGCTACTGACACTACATAGGCCTGCCATTTCCCCACAGTCCACCCGATAGGATTTTATATGTTTTATTTATTTTGGTTAAATTTAATATCGTGTATTAATACCTTAAAGTTGTGCTCATCTGCATTTCTTTAATTGTGCAGTCCACAATGTTTCATTGTTCTTTGTCATTCTAGAGTTTGTACCACTGTTCCGATTGCCCTGGCCAGCACAGGAGTCATGCAGTGGCCCAGCTTGTGTGTGGTCATCTGTTCATCTTTCACTGAGTGTTTCTTACGTTCCCGCCGAAGCACTGTGCTAGGTTCCAGGGATTCTATAGAATAAAATGTGCCCTTTTCCCAGGTGGGGCTTTCTTTGTAGGTGGAGAAAAGCACGAGATCAGTGATTTAACTAAGTGTGACTTTGAATGTGCACATACTATTAGGGGAACATAAGAATGGTTGTCCTTAGAAAGTCTCCGAAATGCTTTTAAGAGAAACCAGTCATGCGTTTAGCTAACACTTCTTTGGGGAGAAATGTGAATTGGGCACAGAAGATAGGTCCCAGCTGGTGGGGAGAAAAAGGTCTGAAAGATGACATAGACAACTCAGAACTGAGAGAGCAGCATATGTAAAAAAGAGCTCTGACAAGTGAGAGTAGTATGGACCTTTACGAGTGAAATGAGCAGGGCCTTGTGGGGAGAAAGGCTGTAGGTGGATCTGGTAACATGCTTTGGCTCCAGTAAAAAATATCTGGCAGGGGGCGCTGGGGGAGAGCCCCAGTGGTGGCTCTCCCCATTGTCCGAGCCCAGGTTGGGAGGGGCTGGGGGGGAGGGGGCAAAGTCTGGGCTGCTCGCCCAGCCAGGGAGGCCAGGCCATAGGGCAGACGAAAGAGGAAATGAGGGCCAAGCCTACTGATTGATCAGTTGCTGTTTATTCCATTCTCTCCACGCGGCTGTTCCAGTCTTCTGAGCTCCCCGTTTCTCCTCTCTCCTCTCTCTCCCCCAGCACTCTTCCTTCCTAGCTCCTCATTCCTCCATCCCAGCTCTCTGGATTCTGCTCCTCTTCTCCAGTCTCTCCCCCTACTTCTCTCTCTCCACCTTGCCCTCTACACAGTCTGGTAGCAAAATCAACATAAGAAAGCCCTTCCTGAGGGTCCACCAGGTTCAAAGAAAACACCACCTAGAGGTATTGCAAAGCCCTTCCTGACTGCCAGAGGCAAAATACCTTTTAAGGTGTTTTTCTCTTTTCCTCAGTCCAAAAACTCCATCAACATCTTAATACTAGTTATTTTTGTATGGGCACAGTAAGAGATACATTGATGCTTGTAGGGCAGCTCTCCTGGGTCTTGCCACAGGCTCAGGCCAGATTAATCATTCCTAACACTAGCAGGGTCCAAATCTGGTTATTACTTTTTGGATCATGACAGCATTTGTCCATGCCCAAGCTCTTAACTTATAGTTAAGCATTAGGCACTTTGGCCATGCCAATCTCGATGCCAGGGTAGCACATAACTTACCGCTTGCCCTGGCTCCATCCAGTCCCTCATCAGGACCCTGCTTTTGGGGGGTGCTAGGAAGTAAGGGCAGCTGAGGCTTAGGGCAAGAGAACAGATGCCCAGGAGGAAAATATCATGTAGAGTCAAATGACCCACAGGGTAAAAAGCACAACATTTGCTACAGTCTTCCTGTGTCCATACAAAAGGACATGGCTCTGAATAAACTATGCAAAGAACTCAAGGAGAAGAGAAAAACAACATTTACAAGTCAACAGAACATGAAGAAAGAAGTTACAAATAAACACAGAGGAATGGGAGCACTGTGATGGGAGTAACCCAATAAACCTAAACTACCTGAGGCTATGTTATCCTACAGGCTCCAAACAATAGAAGACTCAGATTGAACTGATTTAGACAGAGATAAATCTGCTATCCATCAAATAGATGCTGTGAGGAAGGGCTGCTGCAGGGTTGGCAAATACCAGGGGTTGACCCAGGTTCTTTCCACTTTTCTGCCTTGCACTCCTTCCTTCCTGGCTACCACGTGGCAGTGATACTCTTCATGGCATCTGTGGCATACAGAACAGTGTGGCATGGAAGAAAATGAATGTTCCCTTCCTTATGTTCTAAGAATAAAGGAACCTTTTGGAAATCCCCACAGAGAATTTCTCTGGTATATACTGGGTCTTGTGCCCATACCCCATTTTCTTTTCTTCTTTTGGTTTTGAGGCCATACTCAGTGATGTCCAGGAGTTACTCCTGGTTCTGTACTCAGGGATCAGTCCTGGTGGACTCGGGGGACCATATTTGGTGCCGAGAATCAAACCTGGATGGGCCACATGCAAGGCAAGTGCCTACCCGCTGAGGCCCGAGGATGGCATTTTCACTCTTGAAGACTTACTTATGAATTTGGGATAGGATTATCTTTTTTTCATATTTGGAACTGAGCCAAATCAGAGTTTAGTTAGGAAGAAAATGAGGAAAGGGATTATGCATAGATAATCAATCATATTTGCCTCAGTAGGGAACAAATGCTTGTATCCACTCTAAGGCTAGTTAATCCACTGAGTGTTGCCTCTGAATCACTTTAAGTGTAAACCCCGTACCTACTTCATTCACACCCTGTGGAGTCCCAGTAGTAGTCGGAGAGTTACAGCAGTGCCCTTCTCCCCGCTCCCTTCCAGTGGAAGCAGTGATGGAGAGTGATGGAAAGTGGCTTCTCTTCGTCAGCAGATATTCTTTGTGTGCCAACTCTGCCACACACAGTGCTGAGTGTCATGGATACAGAGTCATTAAGATATGGCAGCTAGTCACTAGACCCCCAAAATCCCGGGTAGGTAAGGGGAGGAGATAGGTGAAGACAGTCAATGGACTCATGCACTAATAATGGTCATACAAACAACAACTAAAACTCACTTAATGGGTATCTGTTCTATCTAAAAACTTTCTTTCAGTTTCCCTGTTCAGCATTTGTAGCCATCCTTATGTATTTCCCCCATTAAGGAAAAGAACCTTAGGATTTAAGTGCCTTTAACCTCACAGCTAGTAAAGGTAAGACCAGAACCCAACCTGAAGTCTGCTACTCATATCCCTTACTCTCAATGATTTTATGTCAGTTCCCTGATATGAACCCAGGAGGAGGTGCTGGGAGTTACCAGGAGAGGTTGTGCTTGTATTTCCAGGGGTGGGACTGTGAGCACTGCACCAGATGATGAAATGGGGGGGTATGAGGGAATCACAGAGGGTCAAAGGAAATACCACATGGACAAGGTTGGGAAGGGCTTTGAGCCAGGGGGATGAATATGTACAGAGGCTTGGCGGTATGGAAGATGTGAAGGTGGGGTATAAAAGCAGTAAGGGCTGAAGAGGTAGAATGAATCACTTGTAGACAAGCATCAGTCCTAATGTCAGAGATCTGGGTCTGTCTCATGGGCAGTGGATGCATTCTGAACTTTTTGAAAGCAAAGTCAGATTCTAGAAAGTTCAACTTTGGTAGTGTTGTAGAAGTAGTTTAGTGGATACAAGATCATGTGGAGACCACTTAGGAGCTATTATGTGATCCATCACTATCACTATCATCCCGTTGATTTTCAATTTGCTTGAGTGGGCCCAGTAACATCTCCATTCGTCCTAGCCCTGAGATTTTAGCAGCCTCTCTTTACTTGTCCTTCCCAACAGTGCCATATTAGAGGCTCTTTCAGGATCAGGAGAATGAGACCCATCATTGTTATGTATTTGGCATATGAATACGCCACGGGGAGCTTGCCAGGCTTTCCCGTGCAATATGTGATCCATATGAGAGAGAAATTGGAAGGAGCGTGGACAAGTAAACCAAAAAGTCATTTTACTTTTTAAATTTTAAATAAAAATTTAGTTTAATGTATTAAAAAGCCACAAATGTTGACACAATTCCATAATTAAAATTGATTAGATAAGAAAGCTGAAATATTAAAATCCATAGATATAGAAAATGAATTTATGTGAAAATTGTTATATCTGAACCCAGGATTGTTAAGTCTTTGTCTAAGAACTTATTAAGCTATTTGTTGCTTTAGGAGGTGGTATGCAGCCATGTATGTGGCCACACAGTCCAGAGACTTCAGAATCTATGATCTGGACCTATGAGTTGGCATGGCAGCAGTGTAGGAGGTGGGTGTGGCTGCCAGGACTTCCGGAAGTAGGGGACATTGGGGAGAGGTGACCCACCCTGACTTCGAAAAATACACCAGTTTTAACCCTGGGCACTGGGTACCTGAAATCATTTTAAAGGTATAAGAAAGACTTGGTGATTGGTTAGATTTGGAGATAAAAGAGGAGTTGAGAATGACTCATATTTCTAATTTGGGCAACTAGATTTTTGTAGTATATTCAGAAATCCCTGTTGGTGGGTGACAGAAACTCCAATTTCCTCAAGCAAAAGCACGTTTCAAAACACCTGTAATGGGGTAGAATTTGCTGCCGATCCTAGAGTTGAGAGAACAGATACAGAACTTAAGGGCTCTGACCAACTCTTTCCATATGCCAGCCAGTATTACCACTGCACCCTCCTTAACAACTCCCATGTAAATGCAACTCCCATCTTGCTGAAGTCGGGGGTTCATCACAGACTAACTCTTGCATCCAGGAAAGTAGTGTGGCACCATGACAGCCCAGGATTTACTACTCAGTCCTGAGTCCAGAAGAAAGGAGAGGGAGCTGCCAGAGAATACTCATCATGGTTCACTTCATATGCCACTAAGCACGAGAGAAGACAGGTGTGCGTGTGCGTGTGTGTGTGTGTGTGTGTGTGTGTGTGTGTGTAAAACATCAAATAACTTTCAATCCTGTTCTGATTTGGTTTGTGAGACTCACAGCATCAGCCTAGCAAGCCAACTCCAAGTGCCATGATAATTTATTGAAATCAACATGCTGGTGAGACAAGAAGGCTGGCAGACAGCAGATGGCTCCCACACAGAAAGGCTAATCAATTCCGACAAACAACAGCCATCATAAAAGAGGGGAAGGAACACAGCACGTACACACGTCTGAACAGCCCAGAGACAAAGACTGCTGCTCGGCCTCGCCAGGACAGGGCTGCGGCCACTGCAGGGCAGTGTGGCAGGGAAGTCTGAGCGTTTCAGATTCTGTCCAGCTGACCTTATGCCCACCTGTCTGCCTAACACATCCTGACTCATACCTGACTTTTCAGCCTTTACCAGACCCACCTTAAACTTCCCTACATGTGTGCTTTTGTTCACTTCCTTTCCCTACCTGGGATCCCCTGGCCCCTTTCTTTTTCCATCCATTGAAATCTGACCTAATTCCCAAGATCCAAGGATCTTGATTTTGGAGAAGGAGCTGAGAATAACTCATATTTCTAGTCTGAAATATGAGTTTAAAAACACCTGTAATGGGGTAGAATTTGCTGCAGATCCTAGAGTTGAGAGAAAAAAATGTAGAACTTAAGGGCTTAGTGTATGTCTCTGACCACTCGTTTCATATGCCAGCCAGGATTGCCACTGCACCCTCCTTCTTAACAACCCCCATGTAAAGGCAGCTCCAAGCCTGCTGAAGTTGTTCTCCTCAAGTTTTGTACGGTTGTTGGTGCTTCCTGGATGCGTTCTGACAAAATGCCCTTGTTAGAAAAATGAGATTGAAGCCTTTGATTTTTGGTTTGGGTTTTTTTTTTTTTGGAGGGGAGAACTTAAGGGCTCGGGATACATCTGGCTGTACTTGGGGCTCCTGGACCTGATTCTGTGCTTAGGCCTGTACTCCTGGTGGGACTCAAGGAACCCTATGTGATGTTAGGTACTGAACCGGGGTTAACAGTAAGCAAGGCAAGTGCCTTACCCAATCGCCCCAGTTGGAAGACTTTTTGATTATAGGTGACATGCCAGGAGCACCCAGCAAAGGACTGAATATTGGTTATGAATATTGTTGGAGTTTTTAATAACTCTGACTACTTAATTCCACTGAGCAGCAAGTTTCATTATTTTACTTTCATTATTTCATTATTTCTCTTCAGTCTTGAAATGAAGAGAACCACATTTGTTAAGAGTCATAAAAGGTAATTAGAACACATAGTAAAGGAATGATGATGTTACTAGATTAAGATAATAGGCCTTTACAATCAATAATCCAGGACAGAGATTTCCAAACTTATTTGGTCTGTTGCCCCATTTTAAGAAATAATTTTTTTGCTCTGCATTTCCCTGAAAATCTGTCTTCTTTAAGTGAACAAACATCTTCTCCCATTGCATCCAAGGCTGTTACCTGCCGTTATTCCTGCATTCCTATCCACAGGATTGGTGGTGATAACAACTACTTTGAGAAAAACTGATCAAGGGCAAGAAACCCAAAATGGATTAGGTGATGGTAGCAATAGCACAGAGAAGTAGCTATCCACGTGCTGCAGCTGGGACTGCTTATGAGGGACAGCGTTCTTGAATGTGAGGTTGGCAATTTTTATGAGCAGTCAGTGCCCATGCTTATAGAGTCTGGTTATTTGGTTTTGGTGCCACAACTTGCAGTTCTCAGGGCTTACTCTCGGTTTTGTGCTCAGGGATCATCATTGGCAGTGCTCAGGGCACCTTATGTGGTGTGGGGGATCAAATTCAGGTCAGTCTAATGCAAGTGAAGTACCCTACCCAGTGTACTATCTCTCTAGCCCCATGTTTTTAATATCGTAATTTCTGCTTTTAGAATTTTTAATCCCAATAATGTAATTAAATGTGTCCATACAAATTATGTATAAGGATAGTGGTGTCTGACTTGCTGATTCACTTGTTCACTGTCCAGAAGTCAGTCCTTGAACAAAAGTAGAATTTTTCAGTTATTTCTCACTTATCTAACTTGATAGTCCCAAAAAAGGTCCTTCAAATGTTACAACAAATTACTGACTCAGAAAAGTCTTGATAATTGGTTCATGGCCTGCTGGAACATGAGTCCAGCTTTCTGGTCTTTGGAGAGGGATATATATTCCTGAAAAACTATACCCTATGCCTCTTCTATTCCTTTGGGGAGCCACTGTCTTGTGCTCAAGGGTTATGCCTATGACTCTGAGCTCGGGATGGACTCCTGATGAACTTGGGAGACCATATGAGGTCCTAGAGATCAAATCCAAGTTGGTCGCATGCAAGACAAGTGCCCTACCTGCTACTATACTATAGTATAGTATAATAGTACTATAGCTCCAGCTCTACACCTCATCTTTTACTTTAAGCTTCTTCTGTGAATGCCTCTGTTTCCAGTTCCAACCACAACACTTCATCTTCCATCTTTTTTCCTGCTCACCTCTCAGGTCCTGGGAATCTGAGCGAGAACTGACTTACTATTTTGGAGGTTGATCTACTTGGTTAGGTAAAGATAAGAAGAAAGAAACTCACTTTATTATTCCTTAAGTTAATTTAGAATGACCAACCATCCATGTATTCATTGATCCATCAACATCCATCTAATCATCCATTCACTCATCCATCCATCCATCCATCCATCCATCCATCCATCCATCCATTCATTCACGCAGTCATCCAAACTTTCCTTGTCTGCCCCCTCCCATTATAAATTGAGCACTTGCCATATGCTAGGCACTGTTGAGTGTTAGGTTTGCAAAGGTCATAGGCATGGCCTGCATAACCATGCTCACAATGCATTATGGGCTGGTTTCCTCTAGAGATCACATGCGCAAGGTGTGCTCAGGAGTACAAAGGGGAGCTGAAGTCCAAAGGTTTTGTAATTGCATAAGAGCATGAGCTTCATCTAGGATGCCATGTGAGGATACTGGAAGTGATTCTGAAAAATCAGACTGGTAGCAGGGAAGTGGCGGATTAAATGCTGCCCGTGGTCAGAATTTCAGAGATCCAGAAAGTAAAGGGATGTTCTAAAGGCCAAAGGAACAGGACTCAGTGTCAGGGGTACATGTGATAGGTAGGATAATGAGGGATGCTTCTCAGGTAAGCGTAAGGAGACATCAAATAACAGCTCGCAGGTTCCAGGTGTGTGTGACTAGTCTGGATGTGGACATCATCGTGGAGAGGCAGAGAGTGATTTCTGCTCTTGCCCCTTCCCTCGGAGGGCCCCTCAGACCAGGCCTCTCCTCTCCTTTTCTGCTTTGTCTTCTGGAGCTCATTGCAGTGGACGGTCCTGACAATTCTGACAGCCCATCTCATAGCCTGATATCAACTGAGAACTTTCTTGAATGAATCTGACATTTCATTGAAGAGAGTTTGACTGGGAGTGCCTGCTCTGGCTCGGTGGAGAGCAGGGTGCTCTGCAGATCCCATCTTTCAGATACCGACACATCATTGGCATTCTTCAGTTTCCTGTCAAGGCCCAGCTTACATGACGTTGGTCTAGAAAGTCTTTCTTATGTCCTTATCCCCTCCCTGGTTGCCTTGGTTTGGTTTTCTATTTTGTCTAGGCACTATGAATTGACAGGGTTTGTTCTTGCATCTGTTCCTTCAAGAGGTTGAGAATTCCTTGGGAAACTAGAACAGCATCCACCCCCTCCCTCCAGCATCTTGGAAGCTACACAGTCCCCAGCTTTTGTGAACAGTATTTGACAGTTAATATTCTCACTGTGGCTTCTAATTTCTTTGGTGGGGGTGATGATGTTGTTTGTTTCTTTGCCTGAACAGTAGCCTAACAGTATTGGTGGCAGCCATAAAAAATTCCTGCAGGTTCTTAAAGCTCATATCTATGAACTGGGACTCTTAACATTCTGCCAAGTTACCTGATTTCCTCCAATAGGTCCAGCTTGCTCCAGGGATGGCATTTTGGCCTGAAAATAGGAGGCTTTGAAGATGCCATAGGAAGTAAAACAGCCAGTTTTCCGCTTGGGAATGGGACTTGTGCCTTTAAGACACATCTTGGGAAATCAGCCTGAGCAACATAATTGCAATGAAATTATCCCAGATCACACCCACACATTCATTACAAGATTCCTTATTGACACCTTGACAATTTGTTCCTGAAGACATTATTGCCTATGCTTCCCTCTGGAATAGCTACAGATGCCTATCGACACCCAAGCCCACACATATTGTATATACATATTGGTGCGCTTTTAGCATAACATCATACGAGGCTATCAATCAGTTTTCATTTGAAACTCCTTGCATTTATACTTCAGGAAGTTATTTAAAGTCAAGAGGTGGAGAAGAAAGCAGAGAGGAGCTTCAGAGGGAAAGGTGAGTGGGCTAAGCCCTGGTTAGGGGGTCTTTCTACTGGAGAGCTGCGCCTCCACTCCTCAACCCTCCACGCTCCCCACACCACATTCCTGCCTCCTTTACTGCCGTCTTGCTACCAGTTGGGGAGAGGGGACCTCAGGCCAGCTCTGAGTCATAACGTCCAATCTTTGGTTCCTCTAGATCTTTTCATTGGGTTTGGGGAAGCTGTGGGACCATACCCACCATCTTTTACAATAACACAGGGACAGTGGAAGACCAATCAGACTCATATTCCACATAAGGCTCATGAAGCTCAAGATGCCTTTGGGGCCACTCCCAGATGTTCTCAGGGCTCACTTCTTACTGTGTGTTCATGTGCTCAGGCACCATTCTTATCCATGCTTGGGGGACCTTCTACAGTGCTGAGAATTGATTGGGGATAGCTGCATGAAAGGCACTAGGGCCTTAGTCCCTGTTGTACTGAACTGATCTGGGTTCCCAACATTTAAAAGTCACAACACACATGAAATCATGACTCTTTAGTCTGTATCCTGCAGGGCTCAGAGAAAATGTCATTGCAATATTCTTATCTAATACAAAATGACAGATAAAGTACAACATACATTATTAGGAAGGACATTCCAGATCAGAGGGTCGCAAACTTACTTGACTTACTACCCCTTTCCAGAAAAGCAAATGACTCAGTATCTCTTTGGAAATGGACCTTTAAGTAAACAAAAAGAAAGTGCCCCTGAATTGCACTTAAGGTTACTATAGTCCTGCAGAAGTGGTGGTCATCCACTTTGGGAAATACTGTTTTAAATTGAATTAATGTAAAACATTTGCTTGTTTTGGTGGTGTGGGAGCTGAGGTACATGTTTGTGGCCTCACCCAGTGGTGCTCAGGGCCTACTCCAGGCTTTTTGTTCAAGAGACCATGTGTGGTACTACAGTTCAAATTGGGGTTGGTTACATGCAAGGCAAACACATTATCTGATCTATTATCTTGACTGTCCCATTTGTCCATTTTTCATGAGAAACAATCTTGATCATGTGCTTGAATGCAACCATTTCCTACTAGGGCCTCAGGGCTTACCTTTGACACATCTACACATCAGGCCCGAACAGACTGACTTCATGATGGTCTCTACAAATTCTTGGTAGTCACAGCTGATAAGAAATTTTGTTTGCATGAGTGGGTGATAAAAAATTTAAAGCCGTTTTGATAGCCATTAAAGATTCATAGCCAGCGAAATTATATTTAAAGAATTCAACAGCCTTCCTCTTCTTTCACTGACAAATGTGGTGTTGAAAGTGTTTGTGATGGTGCCGGTGGCTCTCGAGTCCACTTGAATGAACTCGTGTCAAGCTTGTGGAAGAGTGATGGACCCTCTCACTTGTGGAATGCGCTGATGTCGCTGGCACCTCCCTCACCCAGGGGCTTGGATGATACATTCATGGTATAAACACTGCAAAGAGACCAAAGTCTGACAAATAGGATGTGCAATCCAAGGCCCTTGGCTCAGTGATCACCATTGTTCTGAAAGCCTTTTGGAGATGTGAAGTGCTCCAGCAGCCCCCCTTCACCCAGAGATTTTTGTCTTGGTGAAGATCACTCTTGGGAATCTGCAGCTAGCTGGGGTTTTCAGTCAGTGATGAGCTCTTTGGTCATCCTCACTGCTGCTCTGAGCCATAGCCCAGGTTCGATGCCTCTGGACGTGTTCTCTGTCCATGCCTTTAGTGGTTTTCTGAACAGCCACAGACAAGGATTCAATGGCCACTGGGAGACCATTCTCAGGCTCTCTGTCTGCCCCAAGTATTTTCCTGCTTATTGCTTCCTTTAGTGTCCTGGTCATCCCATCCCAGGACTGTGTCTACACCTGGCTCCTTTCTGAAATATTCTCACATTCTGTTCTTGTCAAATCCTACCTGGCCTGCTGAGCCCAGTGCAAATCCTTCTCCTCTGCCAAGTTCTACCTGACTCTGTGGCTCACAGTGAACCACCTCCCTCGTGTTTTAGGGCCCAAGTCTTCAGGTAGCCCTGGTATGTGGGCTCACAGTTATTTGGGTTGCATTTGAAACAACTAATCTCTTGACTGGTCTAGGTTTGGGTAATTTTTCACTTTGGGGTGACACCTGGAAATGCTCAGGGTAACTCCTAGCTCTTCACTCAGGGATCACCCTTGATAGTGGTGCTTCAAGGACCATGTGGGATGCCAGGGATGAAACCCAGGCCAATTGAATGCAAGGCAACTGCCCTACCTGCTGTACTATCACTTTGGCACTTCTTGTTTAGACTGGAAAGTGAGCACCCAAGTGTGGTTATGTGTCTCCAGGACCTGTCTGAAGGGATGATGGCAGAGATCAGCTCTTGTTCACTGGGACCCAGAGCATTACTCAAGGCTCAATTCACACTCGGAGGAATGGATGACAAGCAGCTGGCATCCAGGACGAATGATGCGTTGGAGCCATTCCTGTCAGAGGTAATGCTCTTCAGCACAACTTTTGGGGACAATATTCTAGGACTGCTAACAACTTAGTTTGAATTGGGACTAACAAGAGATGCCAGTATTCCTCTTCCGCTTCCCTCACTGAGGCAGCAAATAAATGCTCAATTAACAGACTCACCAACATGTCCAAATTACTCTTTACCAGCCTGTCCAGCTTTTTCATTTTGGCCAAGGGGGCATTTCTGCCCACAGGTGGGGTGATGGAAAAGGAGCTATTTTTGTACCTTGTGACCTCCTTTGTCTCCCCCTTCCCCACCCTCACCAAACACACAGTTTCGCAGGGGACAAGGAAGATCTTGCCCCCCTGAGCCGAGGCAGTGCTGCAGCAGCCTGAAGATGGTGGGTAACAGCCCTGTAAGTGATCCACTAGGTAGCTGAGCTTGGAGTCCAGACCCCTGGTTTGTCTGGTGCCTGTGTTGTTTTTTTTTTCTTAATTTAAGTTTGCGATTGACTTATTATGTGCACTGGCACTTTTAAGAGAGTCGAATAAAACACAGTGCGAGTTCAGAACAAATGTAAATGGCCTCCAAGAAAAGGGAGGGGAAACAAAATGTGCCATCATCTTTTTTACTGGCTGTGAAATGTGGGAAGGAGAACTCATGAGCGCTCCGCATGGGGCCCTCGACTGATCTCAATCCCGGATTGTAATTTAGACATGACTTTTTATTTAATTTCTGACTGAGAAAGGGAAATTAGAAAACAGCATTATCTCAGCTGCTTCGTTATAATGAACAATATTTCACAGCGCCAGCCCTGGAGTTACCTTCAAAACTTCTTTTATGAGGCGGATGTTGCCGCCAGTTCTAGGAGAGCTGGAATTTTCTGGATGCTTGAGGAGCAACCACAGAAGGATGGTTTTTAATTAGAACCTGGTTGAAGGCTCAGGTAGCCCATGGGCCTGCAGGTAAGGGAAGAGACCAGCTAGAGGATCAAAAAAGGGTCTGGGAGATTGGCCGCACTGGGTTTCCTTTCGTGTGAGTCGTGGTTTACCTTTTAATCACCTAACCAGGGTTATTTATTTAATTTTTAAATTGGGGGTGGGATTTGTCCAATCTGTAATTAACCCTTGCATCTGGTCAAAGCTCTCCTGCCTTCTGCGCCTTCCACTCCCCGTCCTGGCCACTAAATACATAATGGTCTGATAAATATTTAAGCAGTGATGAGGGAGATAATGCGAGTAATCCATTAGAACCGCCTGCCTGGGCTGGCACAGGGGAACACGGCGGCGCTAAAGTGGATGGAGGAAGTGCTAAGACCCCAGGCCCAAAGCGGGCTTGCTCAGTGCCAGGGTCCTGAGTGCCGAGTCTGACCAAGCCATCACCTGCTAATCTCTGGATGACCAGGGTGGGTCACATTCTTTCACAGTAGGATGTCCCAGTTTGTCCACTGGATCAAAAGGCTGCTTAGCCTACAACCCTCCATCACATGCAGCAGGAGGATGCAGACGTTTAAGACATTATAGCAGCAACTCATAATAAACTCCAAACACAGTTCAATAACTTAGCACCAGCTGCAGATACTCTTCCCCCAGACGAATGCTTTGGTGTATATGTGCGTGAACTCATACCCCTCCCATACCCGCATGCACACCCCCATACACATACCCATGCACACACAAATACAATCACTACCCTCACAATACCTACATTCATGTACACACACATGCCCATGTACACATACTGATACACATACCCATATGCACACACACATGCCCACAATCACATACCCAAATGCACATACCTACACACATGTTCACACACATACGTACATGTACATACACACAACTACCCACTCTCACATATCCACAACCACATACCCAAACACATACTCCTGTTCACACATTCACACACATCCCACATGTACACACACACACATAATCACAAGCACATACTGACACATATATCTACACCCTCACACAATTGTCTCTGGTCTTCTGTCTCCTCTTGCCTCCAGTTGTTCCTTCAGACTCTGCAGCCTCCTCCTTAACAACCTTATTGGTGGATGCTCTGTCCCCCCGGTGGCTCCTCCAGGAACCATGTGGGCCAGATCCATTGTCTCATCCTCTATAACTCCACAGTGAATAAATGACTCAGACTTATTTGCAATGATGGTAAGTCTCTCCTCTTATCTTGAAAAGATATTGGCCACAGCAAGTGTTTTGTGTTTTAATTCCTCTCCACCTAGCCATATAACCCAGTATATTCCCACCTGAAATGTTTTTATTTGCGTGAACCCCCCAACATGCCCCCCACATGCACACCCTTGATCCTATAAAAAAATAAACAATTCTTCATGCATTCTGTATTTTAATAATTTATCTTCATCTTTTGAAAGCACTTTTTTTCTGAGTAAATCTCCACTAACCTTCTCTTTGGAACAAGGAGTCAAATGTTCTTATTCTTTCCATTGATCCTTTCCTTGCCTTTCTCCCTTCGGTTCATGTGATCCATAATATCTTCACTCACTCACCCATTCCGTGGTCCTTTAAGGGACAGTCATTGCATTTCTTGGTGAGACTTCACATAGAACTGCCAAGGCCTCAGTTTCCTTGTAGCTAGAGTATCACTTTGTTGACTTGAGAAACACCACCAAGGGCCTCCCTCATAACTCTCACATAAATCCCATCTCTGTCTGCTCCTAGCTCCCGGGGGCCAAATCTGCAGAGTGAGGAGGGAAGGGGCCTCCGGGGCATTCACACCCTTGAGCCTATTTGTGTATTGACTTTTCCTCCTGCCCTGCTTTCCAGAACAGACCCTGCCTAATGCTGCTGAGCTTCTCTGGGGAGCTGTGTTGGCCAGAGACCAGCTGCCCCAGGCCTCCAGGGCTATGACCATGGTGGCCTTGTCAGATGTCTCCCTAAGGCAATGCCCTTGGGGCGTTCCTTCAGGTCTATGGACTCCACTTCCCAGCAGAGAACTTGCCTGGTCTTCACATCCTGGCACTCAGATCATATGGGTGACTGTCTGCTGGCCCTCACAGATATCCCATTCACACATAAAAAGCCCCACATAGATACACCCAAAATAATACATGTATATGAGTAGGCATAGCAGACACACATACTGTTTGCAAACACAGCCCATGACATCACACATGTTTGCACACATAAACTTTCTGTGTGTATACCATTTGTATACACATACACTACGTGTGAGTATACATATCTGGAATCATGGAAAGCTTGCCATTGACTCAGGCCTCAAATATCTGTGGAACTTCTGTGTGTGAAGCACTTTGCTACATGGAATCCAGAGTCAAAATGTACACTTTTGTAGCCCTGTGCAACCTCAGATTATGGATGTAGATCAACTTTCCTCTTTCTTAGCAATCTCTTTTCTCACATTACATATCTCTTTTCTTACATTACATTACAATCTCTTTTCTTACACCTACCATGGCCTGGTAGGTGACTGCTTATTGAATTTTATTGCCTCCCTTTTTATGAACAATTTCAGATTCAAGCTGTAGGTTCATAGCAAAATTGAATGGAAGGTTCAGAGATCTCCCCATATGCCCTCAGCTTCCACACACATTATCAGTATCTTCCCCAGAGAGATACATGAGTTGCACTGAACCTGTAGTCACATACCAGAATCACCCCAAGCCCATAGTTTATCTCGGGACTCAATATTGATATTGCCCTAAGAACAAATGCTATATTTTCTATGGGTTTAGACAAGTGTATAATAAGATGTAGTCATCATTAATGTGTTGTGCAGAATATTTTCACTGTCCTAAAATTCCTTTTTTTCTCCCCTGATTCATCCCCAAAACTCCCAACAGTCATGATCTTTTAGGACTATTGCCATAATTTGACCTTTTCCTGATCTTAAGCATGTCATCTTCCCAAATAGGTTTCTTTGACTTAGTAATAGGGCTGGAGCGATAGCCCAGCAGGTAGGGCGTTTGCCTTGCACCCGGCTGACCCGGGTTCAATTCCTCAGCCTCTCTTGGAGAGCCCGGCAAGGTGCCAAGAGTATCTTGCCCACATGGCAGAGCCTGGCAAGCTCCCTGTGGCATATTCTACATGCCAAAAAAAAAACAGTAACAACAAGTTTCACAATGGAGACGTTACTGGTGCCTGCTCGAGCAAATCAACCAGCAACGGGATGACAGTCATACAGTGACAGTGACTTAGTAATGTGCATGGAAGGTTCCTCCAGGTCTTTTCATGTTTTGATAGCTCAGAGAGCAGACTCGTGTTCCATTGTGTAGACATGCCACAGTTTATTCTTTCATTCACCTCCTCAAGGGCATCTTGGTTGTTTCCAAGTTTTAGCAGTTATGAATAAGCAACTCTATGATTATCTGTGCAGGGGTTTGCATGGGTTTAAGTTTCCAACTGCTGGACCATATAAGGAGACATTTAGTCAAAGAAAGTGCCCAATTATCTTCCAAAGTGGGACCATCAGCATTCTTAACCTCAGTGAATGAGAGTTCCTGTTGCTCTACATCCTTGCTATCTTTGGGCATTGTCTGATTCAGACTCTAATTCTTTTTTTTTTAATTTTTAAAAAATTTTATTGAATCACCGTGAGATACAGTTCCAAGCTTTCATGTTTGAGTTACATTCATACAATGATCAAACACCCATCCCTCCACCAGTGCACATTTCCTACCATCAATCTCCCCAGTATACTCCCCTTTCTCACTCTCCCCCTGCCTCCATGGAAGACAATTTACCCCATACTCTCTTTCTACTTTTGGGCATTATGATCTTCTGGTTTCCAATATAGATACTGAGAGTTTATCATGTTTGGTCCTTTACCTACTTTCAGCATACATATCCCATCTGGACCAATCCCTCTATTATCATTTTCTTAGTGATCCCTTCTCTATTCCAGGGATCCAATGTGAAGCTTTCTTCCCCTGCTCATAAGGCAGGCTTCCAACTATAGAGCAATCCTCCTGACCCTTGTGTCTACTGTCCTTGGGTGTCAGTCTCATGTTTTGTTACTTTACACTCTACAAATGAGTGCAGTCTTTCTATGTCTGTCTCTCTCTTTCTGACTCATTTCACTTAGCATGATACTTTCCATATCTATCCACTTATAAGCAAATTTCATGACTTCATCTCTCCTAACAGCTGCATAGTATCCCACCATCTAGATGTACCAAAGTTTCTTTTACCAGTTGTCTGTTCTCGGGCACTCAGGTTGTTTCCAGATTTTGGCTATTGTGAACAGTGCTGCAATGAACATCTAAGTACAAATGCCATTTCTACTCTTCTTTTTTTCACCCTTGGGATATATTCCCAGAGGTCAGAAGTGGTATTTCAGAGTCATATGGAAGCTCAATTTCTAGTCTTTGAAGTAATGTCCATATTGTTTTCCAGAAAGGCTGAACCAGTCGGCATTCTTACCAACAGTAACAGAGAATCCCTTTTTCCTCACATCCATGCCAGCACTGGTTGTTTTTGTTCTTTTGAATGTTTGCCAATCTCTATGGTGTGAGATGATATCTCGTTGTGTTTTGATTTGCATCTCCCTGATGATTAGCAATGTGGAGCACTTTTTCACATGCCTTCTGGCCATTTGCATTTCTTTCTTGAGGAAGCTTCTGTTCATTTCTTCTCCCCATTTTTTAATGGGGTTGAAGGTTTTTTCCTTGTGCAATTCTGCTAGTGTCGTGTATATCCTGGATATTAATCTCTTATCGGGTATCGGGTAAATATTCTTTCCCATACTGTGGGATCTCTTTGTATTTTAGCACAAAAGTCAGATAAAAGTAGATTAAAGACCTCGATATCAGACACGAATCCATAAGGTCATCCTGTTGTTCATCAATTTGCTCAAGCAGGCACCAGTAACGTCTTCATTGTGAGACTTGTTACATAAAGGAAAATGTAGGCAGAACCCTCTATGATATTGAAGCTAAAATAATCTTTAAGGATGAAACACCACCGACCAAGCAAATGGAAACAAACATAAACAAATGGGACTACATCAAACTAAGAAGCTTCTGTACTTCAAAGGAAACAGTGCCTAAACTACAGACCCTAATTCAAATGGAGTGTTCTGGTATCTCATTGTTTTAATTTGCATTTCCCTGATGACATAATAGGGACTATGTTTTTGTATGCTTATTCACCATCTGTATAGAGTAAATATATGGATATTTTCTTCTCCGTGATCTCAGTTGTCTGTGGTCAACTGAGATCCAAATTATTATGAGCTATAAAAAAATTAGAGAGCATATATTCACATAAATCTGACTATTGTGCATTGCTATAACTGTACTATCTTACTGGTGCTTATTTTGTAAGCTAAACATTGTCATATGTATGTATGAAAAAACATAGGACATGTAGGATTTGGTACTAACCAAACATCCTTAGGGGTCTTGGAATGTGTATCCAATGGGAAGCAGAAACAATGCTACCTCTTTTTTTGTGACTTGTTCAGGTCTTTGAGAAATTTTCAAATTAGGCTTCTGTTTGCTTTATTTTATCCTTTACTTCTTTGTTTTCTTGCTGTTGAGTTCTCAAAATTCTTTGAATATTTTGCAAATAGTCTTTTATCAGATGTTTATTGTGCAATTTTTTTCTCTCTGCCAGTGTCTGGTCTTATTTCCTTGACAATGTCTTTTGCAGAGAATAAATTTTGCATTTTTGACATCACCCAGAGACGGATTATTTCTTTCACAAACCATACCTTTAGATCTATCCAAAATGTCACTGACACATCCAAAGATTTTGACCTGGTGGCCGTGACCTGTGGTCTGTACTGCCTAAATCAGAGTGGTTCTGAGCCACTCTGCGAACCACTGCAGGTGGGAGTATGTATGTGTGGGATGTGGGTCATATTAAAAATAAATTCAAGGAAAAGTACTTTTGTTGATAGCCATAAAATACCTTTCTGAGTTTTTGATTGAGATTGCATGATTCTATGAATCGGGTTGGAAAGAATTGACATCTTGACTATATTGGGTCTTGTTTCCATGAACACAAATCATGTCTTCATTTATTTCATTTCTATTTGATTTTGTTCATCAAAGTTTTATAGGGTTGCTTTTTTTCCCATATACCTTATGCATATTTTTATGATTTATATTTAAGTGTTACATTTTGGATATTATAATTCGGGGGTTATAATGGGCGGCTATAACATTTTGCAGGGTTCTAATTAGGAGATTATAATATATAAGCATTACATTGGGCTCCTAATGTAAATGGGGGAAAATGGCTTTCTTTTATTTTTTTAATTTTTATTATTTTTTAAATTATTTATTAGAGAATCTCTTGTTTCTTCCTTTCCTTCTTCTCTCTCTTTCCCTCTCTCTCTGTCTCTTTGAATACTGAGAATTGAATATAGGGCCTTACAGATGCAAGGCAAGTATCTAACATGAGCTACAACTCCAATCCTAAGATCTTTTTTTGTTTGTTTTGTTTTGTGTCATGGGTCTTGGTACTCAGGGTCTATAGCAGATCAAGTGCTTAGGAGTACTTGGGGGACCATGTGACTATCAGGGCTTGAACCTGAGTTTCTTATGTACAATGAGCTCCAGCCCTTTGAGTTATCTCCCTAACTTGCTTTTAATTTCAAATTTTACTGGTTAACTGATAGTATATAGAGAAGGAACTAACTTTTGCTTATTAACCTTATATCCTGCAACCTTGCTGTAGCTATTAGTTCTGATTTTTTTATCATTTATTTTGGATTCTGTATATGGACAATTTAGTCATATAAAAACTGAAAGCTTTATTTTCCCTTTTCCAATATCCATAATTTTTATAACTATGAATGCCTAATTATTCCAAGTGTTGTCTTATTGTGTTGACCAGTAAAATACTGAAATGTACCAATAACAGAGGACACACCTGCCTTGTAGCTAATACTAGTGAGAAATTCCTAAGTTTCCTATTAAGAATGATGTTAGCTATAGTTTTGGGGTTCCTTATCAGGTTGAAAACAATCTTCTTTATTCTTAGTTTACTGAGAGTCATTTTTTAAATTAAAAAAAATTCTGTTAAGACACCATGATTGAGACTCAGAAATAAATCTCTCGGAAGAGAGCAATACGAGAGCAACATGCTGCAGAGATACCTCCAGACCTCAAAGTCACCATCCAGTTGAAAACAAATTAAATTAACCTCAGCTGTATCACCATATATAAAATTTTAGAATTCCTGGAGTGACATCTCATACTCTACACCACTGATGTACTAAGACAAGGGCTTAGTGACTCCAAGGTGAAATACAACAATCTTCACACACTTTTCTCTAAGGAAACTTTTCTGGATTATTTTTTTAAATTTATTTTGTTCTTTAATTAGTGAGTCACCATGATTCACACATTTCCAAGCTTGTTTTTCCCTCATACAATATTCGCAAACACATCCCCCCACCAGTGCCCATTCTCCACCACCAATAAACCCAGTATCCCTCCCACCCCCCAATCCCATCTCCCCCCCACTCCACCCTGCCTCTGTGGCAGGGTATTCCCTTTTGATCTCTCTCTCTTCAATTGGTTTGCAATAGGGGCATTGAGTGGCCATCATGTTGAGTCTCTAGACTACTTTCAGCATGCATCTCCCTTCCCTCGCAGGATCTCCAACCAAATTTTACTTGTTGTTTCCTTCTCTATCTGAGCTGCCTTTTTCCCCAGCATGTGAGACCAGCTTCCAAGCCATAGAGCCAACCTACTGGTACTTATTTCTACTATTCTTGGATATTGGTCTCCTACTCTACTATTTTATATTCCACAGATGAGTGCAATTTTTCTATGTCTGTCTCTCTCTTTCTGACTCATTTCACTTAGCATGATACTTTCCATGTTGATCCACTTATATGCAAAGGTCATGACTTCATTTTTTCTAACAGCTGCATAGTATTCCATTATATATATGTACCAGAGTTTCTTTAACCAGTCATCTGTTCTCGGGCACTTGGGTTTTTTCCAGATTCTAGCTATTGTAAACAGTGCTGCGATGAACATATAAGTGCAGATGTCATTTCAGCTATACGTTTTTGCTTCTCCGGGGTATATTCCCAGTAGTGGTATTGCTGGGTCAAATGGGAGCTCAATTTGTAATTTTTTGAGAAGCATCCATATTGTTTTTCTTTTCTGGATTATTTTCAGTGGATTATTCAGAAGAAGCAATACAAAATAAATTAATTAGGTCCTGATTTGGGGGATGGCTCTGGGGGTTGGGGTGGAAACATTCGAAATATGGTGGTGGGATTATTCTTGGAGTATTGAATGCAATAAATTATTATGAACAACATAAAAAAGAGAGATTAGAAGAGACAAAAAGGCAAAAAATATCGTAAGAGGTTACTAGGAATAGTTCTGTGTGAACAAGTTGAAGAATCTAGAATAAATGAATATGCTTTTAATCACACACCTCCCAAGATTGGGTCAAGAGAAAGTGGAAAATCTGAACAAACCAATCATGAGTAAGGACATTAGAACAGGAGTTAAAAATCACAATGACAAAAGTGCAGGTCCAGATGGGTTCATTAGTGAGTTCTACCAATCCTTCAAAGTAGAGTTACTACCTCTATTTCTCACGTTCTTCCAAACGTTTGAGGAAACAGAAATCCTCTCTAATGTAGTCCATGAAACCAACATCACCTTAATTCCATCAGACAGAGATAATACAAGAAAAGAACTTTATAGACCATAACTATAGCGGACATCAACATTTGACCTAATATTTTGGCAAATTGAGTTGAGCAATATATCTAAAGGATAATAAACCTTGATCAAGTGGGATTTTTTACAGAGATACGGGGACATTTCAATATGTGGGACTCAGTTAATATAATACACCATATCAATAAAAGAAAAATTAAAATAATATGGCATCAGTTGACTAAAGCAAAACTTCACAAAATTCAACATAAAAAAAGACACCATGATTTACAAAGTTGTTCATAATAGAATTTCAGGTATACAATGTTTGATATAAGGGTATGAGTCAAAATATTTTATTGCTCTCATTGATATGATCAGATAATTTATCTTTTTAGTCTGTTGGTGTGATAAATTATGATTTTGGCTATTCTTGCATACTGGGGATAAATCCCACTCCGTGATTGTCAATATAATTTGCACACACACATATACATATATAGAGATGGTTTAGATTTTATACTTTTTTTAGAGTTTTTGCATTTGTATTCATAAAAGACATTGGTCTATGTTTTTGTAATGTTTTAGGATTAGGGTAATATTGGTACTGACCCTATAGGATGAGTTGAAATATATGTCTTCTACTTCTGTCCACTAGAAGAGATTGTAGAGGACTGGTGTAATTTATTCCTTAAGAAAGAAAATACTCTGCCTGTTTTTGTGATTTGGTAGTTTTTATCAGTGAATCCACCTGGGCCTGGTGACTTCTGTTTTGGAAAGTTATTAATTACTGATTTAATTTCTTTAATAGATTCAGGTTTAATAGATTTTAGATTGTCTATTTTTCTTGTATGGGTTTTGTCAGATTGAATCTTTCAAAGAATTGGACTATTTCATCTAGGTTGTCAAATTTGTGGTACTAGAGTTGTTCACAGTACTTGTAGCACTTCTTTATTTTTTAAAAAATGTTCATAGTACTCTAGTTATGATACTGTTTTTTTCATTTCTGATACAGTGATTTGTGCCCCTTTTCTCTTTTTCTTAGCTTGGTTAGGAACTTAGGCATTTTACTGATCCATTCCCTTAAGAACAAGCTTTTGCTTAAGTGGATTTTCTCTATTGATTTCCTATTTTCAATTTTATTGATTTCTGCCCAATCCTAATTTTTATATTTACCTTCAATTTAATTTGCCTGTATTTTTCTAGTTTCCTAAGCTAGAAATTTAGATTGTTGATTTTAGATCTTCTTTCATAATATATACCTCAAGTGTTACGCATTTCCTTTCAAACCTTCACTTTTGCTTCAAGGCTTTTATGTTATATTTTCATTTTGTATTTTGTTGGAAATATTTATATCTTTTTCTTGAGATTTATCCTGTGGCTCATGTGTTAGTTAGAAGTATGTTGTTTAGTCTTCATGAGTTTGGGGATTTCCCAATTACCTTTCTTTTGTTGATTTCCCATTTAATTTCTCTCTGATCAGGGAGCTGACATTATATTATTTCTAGTCTTTTAAATGTATCAAGGTATGTTTAATGGACCATAATGTGAACTGTCTTGGTGAAATTTTCCTTTGAGCTGAGAAGAATATTTATTCTGCTTTTGTTGGATAACATGGTCTATAAATGTCACTCATATCCAGTTGATTGATGGCGTTGTTGAGTACAACTATGTCCTTACTGATTTTCTTCCTGCTGGATTTGTCTGTTTCTGATAGAGAGGTGTTTAAATCTTCAACTATGATAGATGGATTGATTTCTCTGCAATTCAATCTGGTTTTGCCTCATGTAGCTTGACACTCGGTGGTTAGGCACATAAACATTAAGAAATTTGTTTTCTTGGAGAATTAGCCACTGATAACTTTCCTTACTTTGAAATCTGCACAGAAATTAATCGAGCCACTCCAGCTTTCTTTTTCTGTGTCAGCCTGGCACGTTTTTCTCCATCCCTTTGTTTTGAATCCCTATGTGTCTTTATATCCAAAACAGTTTTATATGGAAGACATGGAGTTGGGTCTTGTTTTGTTGTTGTTGTTGTTGAACTGTAACAAATTATGTCTTTAAATTGATGCATTCAGATCACTGATGTTTAAAGTAATTATTGAGGTAATTAGACTATTTTCTCTCAAATATGAAATTCTAATCTTGGAATTAGAACCTCCAGAACCAGAAGAAGTAAATTTCTGGATATTTGGGAAAGGAGGTAGGGACCCATTAGGGACCCAGGGCTTACTCCTGGCTCTGCACTCAGGGATCACTCCTGGTGGTGCCATAGATCAATCCAGGATTGCCTGTATGCAACGCAATCTCCTACCCACTATACTATTGCTCCAGCTCCAATGAATTTATGTTTTTAAGCCACTCAGTCTCTACTATTCTGTTACATTAGCTTGGACTTATTGCCATGTGCAACACCTCTCAATAGGTGGTCTTGCTATACCTTCTTCCTCCAGCCTCCAGCATCTCCACCGGGAGTCTTGTCTTTCAGCAACTATATGTCCATGCAGTGCCTGAAGGCAAAATCCCCTGGATAGGACCCAAAAAAGCTCCCAGAGGTACACATATACCTCTGATGCAAAAGCCCTAGTCTTAGATGTCTTTTCTTTGGAGGATGTCCACCCAGGCAGTGGAAACTGCTCAAGACCAGATAAAGCAGAAAACTCCATCACTTCCCAAGAAGGGCACAGTAGTGTAATGATATAGTGATATAGTGGGCTGTGTTCTTGATGCTGCAGCTCGTCAGAGGTGAAGTATGAGGTGTCTGTGCGGTGCTCCATAGCTCTCTAAGTAGCCCTCCTACAATGTTGTTTCTAGAAGATACCCTGAAATCTGCATTTACTCACTAAACAGTGTGGGTCTTGAGTTGGGTCCAGTCTGGAAGCTTAGTTGGTTTTATTTATTCATTTATTTTTAACAAAGCTGTTCATGGTTGGGTTTCAGTTATACAATGCTCCAACACCCGTCCCTTCACCAGTGTACATTTTCTACCACCATTGTTCCCTGTTAGCCTGTTGAGAGCACAGATGGCTTCACCCAAGTGGTTGCCTGGGCAAGTCACAGAAGTTCAGGCATCACAAAGAGGAAGTGAGGAGTTCCAGGATGGAAGATGACTTCTGGCCCGAGGAGCCCCACTCAGGGTTTCTCTTCCCCGTGCAGCCCCTGGGGTTGGCTTCATGGCATCCAAGGAGGCTCCATGCACAGCTGCGGGGCCTCTGCTGTGTGCGGCCGAGATGCTGGGGCAGGAGATGCCCAGGCAGACAGTGTAGCACGCGGTACGGTCACGAATGGGAGAAAGTTTTCTTAGATGTCTGCGTGTCGCACCTGGATCAATAAACAGGTTTTTCTAATTGTTATTCATTTTACAACCCAATAAAGCTTAATTATGAGGAAGCAGAAAGGCAAGCAGCAGCCACAATATTGTATTCCTCCCAGCAATTCCTGCAGGGCCCTCATGCGCTCGCACGGCAATGTAGAACAAACCAAATTACGGGGACTATTCAAAATTCATTTAAAAACATCATTGAGGAGCATCATCATAAAAGCACAATGAAAAAAGACAAGCTGGGGTGCTAATTTGTAGTGCTCTGCGTGTTTCAGGGGTGGGGGAGGAGGGTGTGTTCTGTGTGTATGTGGACCTGGGGGTGGAGGGGTGTGCCCTGGTGACCAGATTAACCTTGCTGGGCACTAAGAGCAGGTGGTCTCAGGTGGTGGGAAGGGGACAGCGAGAAGGTCAGGAGGGCTGGGAAGACTTTTATTTCCTGTCTCTTGGCTGGGACAAAAGTCAACCAGGGGATCTGAGACACAGAGTGGTGGGAGGGGGAGAGATGGGGGATTGACCTGATGTTGACAATAGACTGAGGCTCCCTTAAAACTTCGATTGGGGACAGGCTGCTACGAGGCCTGGTGGGGCAGCCGCGCTGTGGCACGGAGACCTTGGACTCCCTCTCGTGCTGGCCTCAGTCAGGACAGCGCTGAGGCTGAGGGACATTTGCTTGGGGGTGGAAATACCAACTCCCAGGAGAGCCACGGACCTGCCCCTCAAGCCCAGCTGCGAGGTGTGGCCTTCTGGCTCAGGCCCTTTGTTGGGTGCTGCCCCCACCCGGGTTCTGCATCGGCAGTGCCTGATCTCCCTTGGTCTCAGCACCTGATGTTAACCTGGACTCCATATGGTGGCCTCAGTGGCGCCCTGGCCTTGTCCCCTCTGCTCCTGGAGTGGCCATTTCCACTTCTTACTCACCGACCTTCTGCTTCCGCCCTCTGGAGTCTGCCCTGCCTTTCTGGAGCAGGCAGGATGGAAGAAAGTCGACCCCTTTGAACTACTTTTCTTGTTGTGACCTTGAGGTTGTTACTTGAGGCCTCAGTTTTCTCATCTGGAAAACAGGTGTCTTGCAGTCTACCTTCCCTCCCTCCAGGAGTGTTTTCCTAATTAATTAATTAATTCTCTAATTAATTAATTAAGTAAAGTGCTGTCAGATACTTAAACCCAAGGTGGAGAAAAAGTGCAAATTATTTATTTTTAATAAACCCTTCTTTGGAGATAATTTACTCCTGATTCTTAAGGAGTAGAATCAGTAGACTAAGTAGGCTCTGGGTGGGAGGTGGGGTAGAGAGTGACAAGGCTGGTTGTTTGGGGGTTGGTAGAAGAGGAAGGATTTTTTTTTTCTCTCTGTAGACAAATAGTGACCAGTTAGCCCGGTTTGCTCTCTGCTCTGAGTGCTGCTTCAGTCACAGCCAGGACAGTCAATGGAAGAAAGTACCAAAGGCAGACAAACCAGGGTCTAAGTCACCAGTGTTAGAAAGGGGTATGTGTATGTGTATGTGTGTCCGTGCACACACATATGTGCACATGCACATAGACATGCATAGGAGTGAGTGAAAGATAGAGGGTGAAGAGAGGAGGAAGAGAAGGGAGAGTATGAAAAAGGGAGAAATGATAAATGAGAGAAAGAGAACTAAGTGGGAAATGGAGAGAAGAGAGGGGGAGAAGAAAGGGAGAAGAGGAAGGAAGGAAGGAAGAACGAAAGAAAGAAAGAAAGAAAGAAAGAAAGAAAGAAAGAAAGAAAGAAAGGAAGGAAGGAAGGAAGGAAGGAAGGAAGGAAGGAAGGAAGGAAGGAAGGAAGGAAGGAAGGAAGGAAGGAAGGAAGAAAGAAGGAAAGAAAGAAAGAAAGAAAGAAAGAAAGAAAGAAAGAAAGAAAGAAAGAAAGAAAGAAAGAAAGAAAGAAAGAAAGAAAGAAAGAAAGAAAGAAAGAAAGAAAGAAAGAAAGAGGGAGGGAGCTGTAGGAGGCTGAGAGAGAGGGGAGAGAGGGAGAAGAGAGGAAAGAGAGAGGGAGAGGGAGAGGAGAGAGAGAGAGAGAGAGAGAGCACCTCTTGTGGATCTTGAGGCTCTTGGCTATTCCATGCATATTTCTCAGTAAGATGCTCCTTGCCACGCCACATCTCCCTTCCCTTCCACCCAGGCCAGTCTGGGATCTGCCAGGCCTCCCTACTGGCCCTCTCCCCCCCCAGCCCCAGAGGGGACCTGAAGTACACTGGTTACACCTTCCATGGCCGGGGTTCTCTGCCCTGCCCTGCCACCCCAAAGGAAGATGGCGGCATCCCAGCCAGGCACAGGCCCCAGGCCTCCTCCCCTTCAAACGCTCAGCTCAGTGAGGTGGGGCTAGAGTGCCAACCGGAGACCACTAGGTGTTCTCGCCTCTGGGCTGCTGGCGCCTCTCTAGAGAGCTACTTGCAGAACTCCACACAGGGGCTGGAGTGGGGGACAGCGCTGCCGGCAGATGGGGTGGATGCAGTTCTGCTTTGGGGTCTGTGCCTGCCATGACCTGGGTGTCTCGAGCGATGATGCTGGTTTTAGGTTCTCCGCTTGATACCTCAGCAGATGAATTCACCGGGGAAGTGGGAGGGGGGTGGGTGGGGGCTTGGGGGACCTGCCTGTTCTTCTCAAAGCTGCTGATGCTCTTGATGTTGCCGGCCCGCCATGGAGGGTGCCGTGGGCTGGCCTGAGAGGAGAGACGGGCAGGTCCATAGAGCCAGAGAGTTGGGATGTGGTTGAGGATGTGGAATTGTGAAGCAAACTCATGTCTTGGAGGACACAGATCTTTGCAGGCTTTCCAGTGTGCCCTGTGAGCCAGAGGTGGGGACTGTGGTATGCATGGAGCGACTTCTAAGGGGAGCCCTCTGTCCTGGGGTTCATGGCCACTGCAGAAGAGCACAGAGCGACAGAGTCCACTGGTGGTCTCTTGCTTGCTGATAGATAAGCGCCTCCTTCATACAGGTCTGAGTGTCCTGGGCTGTACATGGAGTCTCAGAGACCTCTGCCCTGCTCCTCTGAAGTTTATTTGCGCCAGCACTTCCGATGGCTGTATCTGCACTGGTGTGCCTGCTTGTAGCTCAACATTCAGGCCTGCAGAGGGCAAGGGCCCAGCCCCCTGGAGTCTGCTAGAAATGGAGTTCAGGTTTAAGACTTTACCACGCCCTGCCCCAGGACCACAGCCTGGTTCTTAGAGGAACTGGGGGGAAGTAGAGATAAAACGTTACCACCAGAACAGGCAGCCAACATTTCTGGGAGAACCACCTGTACCACCCCTCTATCCCCACTCACCCACCAGTGGTACCCCTACCCCTGTTTCAGGTCCAGAGGTAGGAGGAGGCTGAAGGTAGGGGGATACTGGAGGGAGCACTGAGACATGGGTCAGTCCTGAAAGTGTTTGCAGACCCCTGGGTGCCTGCTTGGAGGGAGGGCATATCTGTGACCTAGAGACTCAGGAAATTGTTTTACAGGTACCAGCCAGGAAATTGCTCTAGTACATGGTGGTACATTGTTTCACTCTGCTTGAAAGGCAGTTGATGAGGGAGTTCCAGAGGAGTGGAAGCAAACCCCACCACCCCCCTTAGCATCTGAGAGGGTCCTAGGCTCAGTCCCACCTGAGATCTGGTGGCAAAGGCAAGGGGCGAGAGAATTTGAATACTGGCTTACAGTCAGTATTGCTCGAAACTGTGACTGCAGGCAAAAGAGATCCCCCACTGGTAAAATGACACACATGTAATCTTGCCCACTTCTAAGACAGTAGCAAACTTTTGAAGTGCCACCGTATGTAAAGAGCCTGCCACCGCTCTTGGCATGCACTCAGGAAAGGCAGCCTCTTGTCACTGAAGTGAGTTTCACTTGGTACCCAAGATAACACAAGTTCCTTCCGAACTATGTCTGTTAGGAACAGCCCCAGACATATTAAAACACCTTTCCTGTGCCTGGCATTGCTTGGGGGCTGATTTCTATGTTTGTAGAATACCAGGGGCTGTTTTGAGTGGTCAACTCATGATAATAGGTTTACCTACGGAATGAATGCTTGCTGCTTTGGAGCACGCCCACGACAGGTACAGCACAGCATGGAACTCACATCCATGTAGGGGCTGCTGCTGTGCTTGGGACAAAGAATAAGCTGGGGTTGGTTCTTAGCAAAGTATCCATCTTGGAGAAGGACTTTTGGGCACATTTGTCTTAACAAAGGACCGTTGATGAGTGGGACTCTGATGGACCCTCCTGGACCTTGGTTCTGCAGGACGGTGGGATAGGATGAGGTGAATCTTTTCATGAGTGGAAATCTCCCCCTTCAGCATGGCTTTGTTCCCTTCACTTTGACAGTCTTACTAATGTGAACTCTTCGGCAATTTCTCTGTTCCACCCAAGAAAAGTCTTTTCGGTTCATTTTGGAAAATGTCTTGTTTTGTTTCATCCCCATGATGATTCATAATAAAATAAAAAAAAATGAGTGATAACCAAACTGGATTACTAATATGTAACCCGTAGCATTGCTTAATTTGGTTTGCTATTAAAGTTTTAATAGAAAATATCATTTGATTGCAATTTAGAAATAAAATGTGATTTCCATATTATAACTAATATGAATAATAAACCCAAAAACATCTAATATACTTAGGCATTTTCTATTAACACAGTGAATGTTTCGGATGTTCCTGGCATACTAATTCAGAGCCTCATTGTCTCCTCGTACCTTTCCTGAGCGTGCTCTGACCTCACCCGGGCAGCCTGAACCAGCAATTAGTTTGCAGCTGTATTAGCCCTTTGGAGTGCCATAATAATTAAAGTGTTATGCCTCTTTCATTGAAGTTGGCTGTTGGCACCGGCCCGATTGCTCTCTGAAGAGTATCCCCTGCTCTCCTCGTGGTCTGGGGTTGCAAGGAACTCTGCCATCTCAGCTCTGGGCTTGGGATCTAAAGATTATTTACTCTCAGCACTTGCCATGTCCAGGTCCCCAAGCTTGTTCTGCTTCACCATAAGGAGAGAATCTATGTACTTCCCTTCCTTCACAAACAGCTGCTGTTCATTCATTTATTCATTCATTTTGCGTGACTTCATGGTGCTACTCTATGCTGGCACAGTGAGATGCTGGAGTTGCCATCACGATCACGATCATGAAATCTCATAAATCATCGATTCTTGAGCGGGCTCAGTAACCTCTTCATTCGTCCTTTCCCTGAGATCTTAGATCTCTCTTGACTCAGCCCTCCCAATGATGTCACACTGGAGGCTCTTTCAGGGTCAGGGGAATGGGATCCAGCTTGTTACTGGATTTAGCATATGAATACACTATGGGAAGCTTGCGAGGCTGTCCCATGTGGGCAGGAAAATCTCAGAAGCTTGCCAGTTTCTCCCAGAGGGAGAAGAAGGCTACAAGATATTGCGCGGCCGCGGCCGTGGCCGCACACTTCTGGGAGCTCGCTTTTAAGTCTCTGGATGTTGGCCATTGATGGGATTACACACACCTGGGTTCCTCTGCCGGTACCTTCATGCATGAGGCCCATCCGAACATGTGGAGAGGGGCCTCGAGCATGGCTGTAGCTAGGTTCCGGTCTTTGACCGCCGGGAGCTCTGCTCAGGATGGGGAGAGTCTCTGGCCTGCACGCCTGGCTGTCTTTCCCGGGGCCCCTTGGAGGGGATGGGCTCCAGCTTCCCTCCCCACCCCGAGCAGGAGTTGCCATAGACTTTTAAAGTGCGTGCAATCCCTACTTATATAGAATTGACTAATCCTTCTAAAGAAAGCACAGGGGCCTGAGAGATAGTGCAGGGTTTAAGGTACTTGCCTTGCATGAGACCAGCCTCAGTTTTGTGCCCAATACCATATGGTCCCCTGAACATAGCCAGGGAGCACTTGAACACAGAGCCAGAAATAGACCCTGAGCACTGCCGGATGTGGCCCCAAAATCCAAAAAAAATGGGGGGTAAGAATCAAGCAAGCAAGAAATCATAATCATGTGCTCTGGAAAAAGAAAAGAAATGAAGCAAGAACAATGGGAAATGTTCAAGTTGAGTATCAGGCAAGATTTCCTGAAAGAAGCTGAAACCTGGCCAGTAAGTGGGGGCTTGAAAGGAAAAGCTGGGCTGGGAGTGCATCTGGCAACGCAAGAAGGCGGGAAGTATGGGGTGGAGCGAGTGGGGAAATGGGTGCTTTAAAAGGGGGCAAAGGCAGCCGCAGAAGAAGGGCTACTCCCTTTCAAGAACCAGGAAGGGCTCTGAAAGGTTTCTGCCAAGGCCCAATGGGTTCTTTGCAGCTCTCTCAGCCTGCAGTTTGGAGAATGAAGTGGAAGGTTTGGCTAAGTCAAAAGAGACTGCGGAATAACGAAATTGATGAGGGGTCAGATGGGAAGGAGGAGAGAGAAGTGCCCCGAACAGAATCTGCTGCCTTCACTCCTCCCAAGCCCGGGGCACACATCTTCTCTTTGGCATCCTGGGCCATTGCTCCTGCACTGGCTGAGGGCTCTGCTCAGATGTTCACCCTGCCTCAGACTCCTTCCATGACTCAGCTCTTTCCTTAGTCACTGAAAAGACACTGGCTGGGATATTTGCATTGTTGGACTTTGCTGTCCATTTCTGAGGTCAAGGAATTGGCATCCCTCACACCTGGATTGCTGCCTGGCATTAAGTTGCGCACCCCACCCATTTCCTCTCCCCCCCCACTCTACATTTCTGAAGGAATGAATGAGCAGATGTTTCTGGGTAACTGATTCATACAATCAGGCAGACAGTTGTCCCCACTGTGAAAGGCCTGGCTGGAAGAGAACCAGGTCAGGGAGTGGAGAAGGGGAGGAAAAGTGGGGGAGGAGGGAGGGCTGAGTAGGGGCAGGTACTGAGTTCAGGCTTGGCCTGAACTTGGCACCTGCTGATGCTGGAGAAAATTTGATGGTTCTGTGAGTTATTTCAAGCTTCTTAGTCTCCTTATCTGAGTGCCTTCTCCGTGCTTACCTTGGGATGTCTGGGAGCAGATAGAACACAATCCTTGCCCACAAGGTGCTTGCAGCTGGCAGAAATCCAGCCAGAGGAGCTATGGTGCCACCAGCAGGTAAACCTGTACCTGTGGGGTGAGTGCATCAGCAGCTTGATGACACCTTCAGACTTCCAGATACCCCAAAATTGCTGCTGTGCCTTTGGCCAGACCCCAACAACTTGGGGCCAAGTTTACCAAGAATTAAATAGTCAAAAGTTAGGTTTGTGGGAGGCACACCCATAAACCACCTCCGGCTCAGCTATATAAGCTCATTTATTGGCCTTATTTCAGAGACCCATAATCTCGAAAGACATCAAAAGATGCAGTCCTAACTGTAGTGCAGAGGTAGGTGGGAACCCATGATTGAGAGCCTCAGGCTCGCTTGGATCAGGACTTGGCCTCCTCCCCCCAGGTCCCCAGTTTTCCAGTAGCGTGGCAGTCACACCCACAAACTGCCCCTGGAGCCATGTAATCTCATCAATAGTCAAGACCCAAAGACAATAAATTAAAGCTCTCAGGAGAGAGCGCCACAGAATGCCCTAACCCCTCGCCAGGCTGTCTTCACTGGGGCACCTCAGAGGGGGCCACTTTGAGTTTCCCTCCTGCCCCAAGCAGATCCCTGGCAGCCAAAAACCTCCATAATCCAACCACCGCCATTCCCAAGGCCACTCTCCACATGCTCGGACGAGCCTCACCCAACAGGGCACGAGCCTCACCCAAAATGGGATGAACCTCACCAGAGAGCAGACTGGCAGGAAAACCCAGATATGCGGGAATCCGTGACTGAGATCTCCAAGCCCACTTGGATAAGGACTGGGCCTCCTCCCACAGGTCCCCAGTTATCCAGAATCTAGGTAGTCACACCCACAAACTGACCCTGGTGCCCTGTAATCTCATCAACGGCCAAGACCCAGAGACTATAAACTGAAGGTCCCGGAAGAGAATGACACAGAATATCCTGGACATTATATTCTATCCATAACAAGCAATACAAAACAGATCATCTAGCATTGCCTTTTTGGCAG
This sequence comes from Sorex araneus, assembly GCF_027595985.1. Lineage (NCBI taxonomy): Eukaryota > Metazoa > Chordata > Mammalia > Eulipotyphla > Soricidae > Sorex > Sorex araneus. Next base: position 356,764,315 of record NC_073303.1, read on the forward strand.
GTTTGAGTGGTGGTGAAACTGGTGTCGAAATATCAAATATAACCAAAGTAGAGAGAGTGTGGAGGAAATTGTCTGCCACACAAGCAAGGGAAGGGTTGGAATGGGGGTGGGGGGGAGGGGGAATACTGGGGATTTTGGTGGTAGAAAGTTTGCACTGGTGAAGGGGTGGGTGTTTGATGACTATATGTTTTTTAAAAATACTTAATAACCATAACAAGAAAAAGAAATACAGCCAGAGGCATCTTCCTGTCTCTGCTTGAGGCTCTTAGTGGTCTCGTCTCTATTGTCGGGAAGGCTGGTTCCCATCTTCCCTCGAGGGAACTGCCATGACTCCAGTGCTTTTTCTGACTCTTGCTCAGGTGCTCTTCCCCACAGTGATATGGGTGGGTTCCTGGAGTAGCAGGCGTGGGGATGGGTGAGAGAACAGTCTCTGGGCATCAGAGGGTTGACTGCTGGACCAGAGAAGTCTGTAGATTATGGTGAGAAGTGGGTTCATGTGTTTTCTCTCCTTATACCCCGCCACCCCACCTTTTGAATCAGGCCTCACGAGTGTGTAGAGGAGTTGGCAAGCTCTCAGCCTTGACGGGTGGTTGACCAGGTCCCTGTGTTTCTATATAGCACCTCCCAGTACCCTGTGAAAGATATCATGCAGGTACCCATTCCTGCCTGCTCCATGGAATTCTGAGGCCTCTCTACCTTTTTTGCCTTTTCCTTTTCAGTTTTCTTATTTTGTAAAGTAGCTCACAACATTTGATTAAATTTAATATTCAAACACCAATCCCACCACCACATTTTGCGTGTTTCCATCCCAAACCCCAATTCCTCCCCCAAAGCAGAGCTGAAATAATATTACATTTCCCTCTAAACTTGGTTGCCTCCTATTTTGAATCCCATCAAACATGGGGTGGTAATCTTGGACTATTTGAGGTTGTGTGGTCCAGGGAAAGGTTCACTCATGGGTGAGGCTCGGCCTGAGCATGTGGAGAAGGGTCATGAGCAGGGTGTTGGTTGGGTTCTGGAGGTTTTTGGCTGCCAGAGCTGGGTCCCTTGGGGTGGGGAGGGGTCTCACCCGCCCCCCTGTGGGGCACCCCAGGTGAAACAGCCTGTTGTTTGCTTTTTCTTTCCTTGGCGAGTTCTCTGCCCATTGAGCCTGTGTGGCTTGTACACCCTGGCTCTTTTTTTTGGTCTGCCACCAGATGTCTCATTCAGAGACTTCTCCCTCCTCAGGTTCTCAGGGATGGCAGTCCTGCAGATGAGCGTGGGCACACACAGCCTGCCAACAGGCACCTGAGATTGAATCCTCGTCCAGCTGCCGTGTGGTGCTGGGAGAGTGTGAGTTATTCTTGGAGGTGAGCAGGGAAGTACTTGGTGCTGCTCTGGGCAGGAGGTGACAGTCTGTGTGGCCTGGCTGCAGTCACGCCCCAGATCTTCCAGCCCCCAGGCTTGGCCATTTGTATCCAGTGGTTACGGTGGCCCTTGAATGTCTCACATTCTTTTTTCTTTTTTTAAGTTTCTTTTATTTTAAGGAATCACGGTGAGATACAGCTACAGACTTACAAACTTGCATAATTACGTTTCAATCATACAATGTTTGAGTACCCATCCCTCCACCAGTGCCCATTCTCCACCATCAATGTTTCCAGTATCCCTCCCACCATTCCCCCACCCCCCCCCACTTTGGGCACCTCTGTGGCAGGCACATTCCCTCTTACTCTCTCTCTCCTTCTGGGTGTTATGATTTGCAATACAGGTACCAAGCGGCCATCATATTTGGTCCACAGTCTACTTTCAGCATGCATCTACCCTCCAGAGCAAACCTTCCAACAATCATTTATTTAATGGTCCCTTCTCTATCCTAGCTGCCTTTTCCCCAGCACATGAGATCGGTTTACAAGCCATGGAGTGATCCTCCTGGCCCTTATCTCTACTATCTCACATTCTTCCTGTGTCCATGATGTCCCTGCTATTTCCTTCACCTCATTCCAGGAGCCCCCACATCTGATGCCAGGGATAAGCTGGCCTCCGCATCGGTGCTCTGGCTACTGGCCTTGGCTTCAGTGACTCGGGACAGGCAGCAGCCCAGAGAAGACCTAATGTGCTTTGATTCGCAGAACAGAGAGGAGGCTCACCTTTCTCCTTATCACGCTCCAAGAATGTTCTAAAGAGTCTGTGGCCTCTCTGCAAATGGCTTTATGGGGAAGGGGGTTGTTAGGTCGTATCAAGTGATATCCAGGGGCTACTCCTGACTCTGTGCTTAGGAATGACCCCTGGGGGTGCTTGGCGGCCCATATATAGTGCTATAGATTGAACCAAGGTCAACCTCACACAAAGCAAGGGCTTTACCTTTTGGACTATATCTCTGTGACTGCACAAGCCTCATAAGGTTCTGCAACCCACTGGATGAGTTTCCAAGCAGCAATGCACCTTCTCCTGCCATGCCCTGTTCCTGCTTCTCTTGCCTGATCCCTTTCCAATCGATGGTTTTGTTTCAACATCACCAAGCAATTAACTCAGTTCTGACACTGTGCACCCCAGAGAGAGCATCAGGGCAGGGCCAGTCCCACACAGCTCCCACCACAGGTGTCAACCGCAGTCCAGGCTGTCCCTCTGCTTCCAGATATTAATAGACAGTTCCCATGACATGTCCCCCACCCCCAACCCCTATCCTTGGGTTCGACTAATCTGCTAGAGTCACTCCCATAACTCAGGACATTTACTTACATCCCTCAGCTCATTGGAAAGTAAGATGTGAAGGATGCAGGTAAAGAGGCTTGTAGAAACAAGTCCTGGAAGAGCACCAGAGCTAGAGCTTCTGTTCCCATGGGCCTGAAGCAGGTCAACCTCCAGCCCTTCACCAATATGGGAGGTCATCAAGTCATATTCAGTTGTTTTTATCGAGAGTGGTCCCCACTCTCCTCTGCCATCCTACGGGTCTGTGATGGAGCTGGTAGTGCGTACTTTCTACCTCTTGGAAAGCACCCCCATCTCATTTACATAAGGACTCTGCCCTAACAGGAAGGGCTTGAGAATGAAGGGCATAAGAATTCAGGTGACAATAAATTTCCAGCCTTTTAGGAGCTTTGTGCCAGGAACGTGGAGCTGGTGTATTTATTATATGCAGTCTACTCCTTCTCCCTTCCCTGACTTGCATGTTCCGATGAAACGGCAACGAGTCGACTTTTTTCTTTACTTGCTTCCTATGTGACCCTGAAATACTACAGGTTGCACTCTAAGCATGTCAAAACCAGTTTGTCCAACCACAATTTACTTTCCTGTAACCTGCCTGACCATTGTCTATGTCTACCCAGTGATAATGACCACTAACCAGGGAGGATCCCAAGCCAGCACCTTACTTGCTGGTTTCTACCTTCTTGTCTCGTTCTGTTTTATTTATTTATTTATTTTAATTTTATTGAATCACCGTGAGATAGTCACCAGCTTTCATGTTTGGGTTATAATCTCACAATGATCAAACACCCATCCCTCCACCAGTGCACATTCCCCACCACCAATATCCTGGGTATAACCCCCCCTTTCCCACCTTCCCCCTGCCTCCACAGCAGACAATATTCCCCATACTCTCTCTCTACTTTTGGGCATTACGGCTTGCAACACAGACGCTGAGAGGTCATCATGTTTGGTCCATTATCTACTTTCGGCATGCATCTCCCATCCCAACTGGTTACTCCAGCCATCATTTTCTTAGTGATCCCTTCTCTATTCCATCTGCCTTCTCCCCTCTGCTCATGAAGCAGTCTTCAAGTTATGGGGCAATCCCCCTGGCTCTTGTTTCTACTGTCCTTGGGTGTCAGCCTCATGTGATGCTACCCCACACTCCACAAATGAGTGCAGTCCCTCTATGTATGTTCCTTTCTTTCTGACTCGTTCCATTTTAAGCATTTAGAAAGCACTGTAGGCTTATGTCTCTGCCATTACTGACTTAATTTATTCTTGTATATATTGGGAGTGGGGGGTTGCAGGAAGAGGTGGGCTTGGGCCACACCAAGCGATGCTCAGGTCTTACTCCAGGTTCTGCACTCAGGGATCACTCTTGATGGAGCTTGGGGGACCATCTGCAATAGTGAGGATCTAATTGAGGTTGGACACGTGCTCAGCAAGTACTGTTCCCCTGTACTATCTCTTTAGCTCCTCTTTTGTGTATTATTAGCAGGATCATAAAAATTATCCTCAAACTGATTTACCCTCATTCATTCTTTTGTAGATTCTTAACTGGATCATGGAAATGATTTTCCTGTATCCCTCTAAAGCAGATTTATACTACCAGAGAGTAAAATTTTAAGTCACATCTGATTCTGACATGCTGCTGGTGCAAGGTCCAGAGAGCTTTCAACTTTGTGATGCTAGTTTCTGAGTTCCTGGTATGCAAGGTTCTGTCCTTTGCCCAACTCATTAGCTCTTTTTCCTTTGCCATCTCCTTTCTCCACCAAACTGAATCTACTGATTTCCTAAACATATAGTGCTATTTTTGACCTCCATATTTTTGTGTCTACTACTTCTTCTGACTGCTATCTCACCCATCCAACCATGCATTCATCCACCCATCCATTCACACATGCATCCATAGATACAATCTTGCATTCATCCATCCATGCATCTACCCATCCATTCATACATGCAACCCATACATCCACCCACCTCCTTCACTAGCTAAGGATTCCAACTCTTCCACACATGGTTCATGTGCAGCGCTTGGAGGAAGCACTCCCTTGGTCTCTTAATTTGGTTCCCAGCAGTTTCTGGTCATATTTTGTCAAGTATTTATTACACTGATGTGTCAGAATTGCTCAACATGCAGTCACCCTGCCTTTAGATAAAGAACTGTGTCTTCTCTGATTCTGTCTCCTCTGTGCTCAATACAATGCTTTCTTAGCACATAATTGATACCAGTAAATGTGAATAAGTGAACTAAGCCTCTGTCTCCTCCTGTTCCATCCTAGAAAGAGGCCCCTTTTCACCAGCCAAAAGCCACTCTGGAGAGGGTGTGTTGATGAGTCTTTGTGTATCATTCAGCCTCTGGATCTGCTGGTGCTAAATGGCTGTTCTCTCTTAGTTTCTACTTTCCTGAGTCCCTCACTCTATTTAGGTGGGACATTTCTATCATCTCCCTCAGCCTCTGGCCATCTTCATTCCCTCATAGACCTAGTCCAGGCCTGCCCTCCTGCTCCCTTCCCATCCACTGAGACTTCCACGTTTCTCTCCCTCAACCCTCCCCACTCCCACATCAGGGAGCCAGCTTCCCTTAGCCCTGCTCTCCTATTTTAGTTTCTAATCTTTGCTCGTAAATTAATCTCTCCTGCTTGCCAATCATGCTGGTGCCCTTCCCTGAACTCTATCCACTCTGCCTACTTCTTCCAGGTAATGAGATGCCCACAGCTGGCTGCAGTCATGCAGACTCCATCTCACCAACTAGCAACTTATAGTTTCCTCTGGCTTTGTATCTGCCTCCTGCGTATGCACGCCTCAAATCACCAGGCCTTTCTGATCTCTTGGCTATGTCCCATCATAAACATCCAATTTGTGCTCTTCTCTGGGACTGCATCTCTCTTAGCCAGTTCTCTACTTTTAAGTTTCCCCCCATTTATTAAATCCATCACTGTCTTTATGATTATTTTTTCTTCCTGGGCTAATGCTTATGCCTTTCCATTTATGGGCATCCTGACCAAATAGCTAGCTTCTTTAGGTCACAGATAATTCTTTATCCCTTGCCAGGCAGGGGCATCTGTTAGTTTTATAAGACACTTTATCTATCTATCTATTTATCTATCTATCTATCTATCTATCTATCTATCTATCTATCTATCTATCTATCTTCAGACCACCTTTGCTTTTTTTTAAACTCTCAATTTCCAAAGTATTTATTTCAAAACTTGGAGTATATCAGAAACATAGTATATTTTTGTAATTACCAATTACATTATATAATAATCCCAACATAAAATTGTTAATATCCTTAACTTTATGTTATTCTGGAGAATCCAGTGACATGAATAATATTGTAGAATATATGTGTTATTAGTGTTCATATAAATATTCTCTTGTAAGATTTATAATTTAATAATATTCTTTTAAAAAATTTTTTTAATTAGTGAATCACCATGAGGGTACAGTAACAGATTTACACATTTTTGTACTTGTGCTTCCGTCATACAATGTTCGAGTGCCCATCCCTCCACCAGTGTCCATTCTCCACCACCAGTGAACCCAAGATACAGTGACCAGAATACAAAGACAATCTACAGAATGGGAAAGGATATTCACCCAATACCCATCTGATAAGGGGTTGATATCAAGGGTATATAAGGCACTGGTTGAACTCTACAAGAAGAAAACATCCAACCCCATCAGAAAATGGGGCGAAGAAATGAACAGAAACATTCCCAAAGAAGAGATACAAATGGCCAAGAGGCACATGAAAAAGTGCTCTTCATCACTAATCATCAGGGAGATGCAGATCAAAACAACTATGAGATAACACCTCACACCACAGAGAATGGCATACATCCAAAAGAACAAAAGCAACCACTGTTGGAGGGGATGTGGGGAGAAAGGGACCTTTCTACACTGTTGGTGGGAATGCCAACTGGTTCAGCCCTTCTGGAAAACAATATGGACGCTCCTCAAAAAATTAGAAATTGAGCTCCCATTTGACCCAGTAATACCACTTCTGGCAATATATCCTGGATAAGCAAAAATGTTATAGTTGAAATGACATCTGCACTTATATGTTCATCACAGCACTGTTTACAATAGCCAGAATCTGGAAAAAACCTGAGTGCCCGAGAACAGATGACTGGTTAAAGAAACTTTGATACATCCATACAATGGAATACTATGCAGCTGTTAAAAAAGATGAAGTCATGAATTTTGCATATAAGTGGATCAACATGGAAAGTACCACCTTTGCTTTTATTGGAAAATGTCTAAAATTTAAAAAAAAACTTTATTTTAAAAATGAATCACAGTGAAATACACAGTAAAAAAGTTGTTGGGTTTCATTCATATAATGTTCCAACAACGCATTTTGTTTCAACTACTAGAGTACCTAAAAACTAACTTTTTTGTTTGGTAATGGCAACGGTCTTTTCCCTGGTCTTGGTAAAATTTCCTTTCCCCCTACCTTTGTGAAACCCATCAATTATTATTCTAGAAAGGCTAAGATATACCGCTTTTTGCTGTAGGTTTACTTGAAATGCTTCTGAAAATATTAGGGTCAATGTAGTCAGTCATCGGTCAGTTCAGCATCTTTTTCCTTTTTTCTCTGTAGCCGCCTAATGCATTGTTGCTTGTTGGTGTGGATGAGGCTCTGAGGTTATCCACCCCCCATTTCCCCCACCACCATACATAAAGTGTAGTCCTTTAGATAGAAGCCTGGTAAGGGATGATCGTACAGCAAGGCAGCAGGAGAGAGTGTGGCAGGGTCTTTGGAAGGCAGCAGCAGCTTCATTTTGTCATTCTGTCCCTGGTGCTCTGCGATCTTCGACCTGTGCGTCCTCCTGCAACTCGGGCTTCTCACCATTCAAGGGAGCTGGAAAACCTCCAGGACTGGGAGAAATAAATGAGGCCAAGCAGGTCTGCTTTTATGGCATCTGGGGGAGACATTGCAGTTCTCAGAAGGGTCCCCTTCCCCTATGTGGCCTGAGATGCTGCCTTTGGAATCTCATTAACGGACTCATTAAAAAGGCACAGGATCCCGTGTGCCCATGCCTCAGCCCGATTCTTCTGCATTAGTGAAAAGCATCTGGCACCAAGAAAAACTTCACATAATGGTTACACCTCACTCTGTGGAAGATAGTTGCCATAAACTCTCTGGTGATTCTGCAGTGAAAGAGGGGGATGCAGTCTCGCCTGGAAGGACCCCAGCTTGTTCCTTTCCTTCTTAAGGACCTCTAGGTGGTCAACTTTAGAGTGTCTTTTTGACCCTCTTCTGCAGTTCTCTCTTCCTAGGGTTGAAACAGGGTCTTCCATTGTTTCCCTGACAGTTCCTAGCTAGGACTTATATAGCATGCTCTTGATGCATATCTGGTTAGATGTTATTATGCATGTAACTGTGGTCCCCAAACACGGCCACACTCTACCTGTATGGTGCTTCTAACCCTTATATTCTTATGTACAGAAACACAAAGAGGTCTTCTGTTACCTAAGAACTTCTTAATTTCAAGTCAGAGGTTGGTCTTATAGGGAATCAGATGACCATTGGTCCATCCATTTTCCTTCCAGCAGATCACAGGGAGAACAACTTTCTAGGGCTCAGGCTGTTGACTGTGTGTCCAGCACCCACTTAGCCTTCAGTGTCACCTGGTATCCAGCCTTGGTCAGGGGCCCGGGTCCCAGCTGAGTTCGATACTGAGGTCTGGATTAAAGCCAGCCAGCCAGATTTTATCAACACATTTCTAGTAATGGCTCAAAGTTTCACTGACTCTAATTCTATTTTCATCACATTAAGATGCCTGACTAATCATTGGTAAGGATTTTAGAGACAACATTTTGATAACGTGACAAATCATGTTAAAAACTAAATATTCACTTCTCTCACCCACTGAAATTTAGTGTTGGTTTGCTACTTAAATGGAAGATTTTCCTCCATGGGTCATACTCAAACGTGAACTGTTACAAGTTCATTTATGAATTCTGCAGTAGGTCTGAGTTATTTATGCCATCTCGATCTTGTAACAGATCGTTCCCTGGCCCTCATTTCCTCCAAGGGTGGGGAAAACTCTTACCAGTTCAAGATGATTCACCTTTCTCATTAAAGCAAGATCTATTTGGGGATTTTTTGGGATTAAACCCCTGATTTTCTCTCTTTTCCCTAGCCTGATCTATATCTTGAAAACTCCTAGGAGGGCGGCCACCTTGTGGATCAGTGGTGGGTCCTGCGGTGTTGACCTTTGCCCTGTGGCAGAATGGCACATGCAGTTGGTCTCACGCTGTTTTCACTGGCCAGCTCTGTGTTTTTCTCTTTCTTCCCATTCTACCTGCAGAGCTTCTTTGCCTCTTTTCTAGCTGTGTTGCTCACCTTTACTTATTTGGGGATGTTGGTGGTCTTCCCCAGAATACCACAATGTCCCCTGGTCTGTTCTGTCACCTACACACTCACCACCAGGCCTTGCTGGTGTCTGCTCAGGCACCATGCTGAATGGGCATGGTTAAACGGTTTCCTGGGCTACACTCTGGAAGGTCCCCAACACTCTGTTCTCCTCGGCCCCATCTCCTTTGCTTCTTCCACCTGCTGATCTGTCTTACTCATCTCTGAGCTGGAGTGGGGGACAAGGTGGGAAAGATAATGGGTCTCACTCACTCTAGAATCTTCTCTAGTCTTAGTTCAAAATTCACGTTCCCACGCCCCCACCCCCTTCTAAATGTCACAAAACCATCTCTCGCAAAGTGCTTGCTCTCAAACTTCCGTTTCTGCTAAGATCATCTTTAAGAGCACCCTAAAATGACAAGTTGGGCAATTGTTTCACATTCTTGGCTGGATCCAAGCCTTCTTGGAGGACAGGGTACCTGGAGAGTTATCAAGAGAGCAAAGGAGGTTAAATCGTGCAAATGTTGGGTACTTGAGGGACAGGACAAGGAAGTCCACAGGAAATAGAAACTTCAGTCATTACCTTTCATGAGATTCAATTTATTTAAAAATTGTGATAAATGTTGCTCCCCATTGGGGAAAATCCACAAGTAGTTTATAAGAGATAGTGATGTGTAGGATAGCATTGGTTTGTCCTTTCTGCCTTGCCACAGGGAGCTTAGGTTTATTGGGTTGCTCCCATCACAGTGCTCCCATTCCTCTATGTTTATTTGTAACTTCTTTCTTTGTGATCTGTTGACTTGTAAATATCGTTTTTCTCTTCTCCTTAAGTCCTTTGCATAGTTAATTCAGCAATGTCCTTTTTACGTGAACACAGAAAGACAGTTAATGTTATGCTTTTGTCACTTGGGAGTTAATGGACTCTCAATGATATTTACCTTCTGAGCATTTGTTCTCTCGACTTAAGCCTCAGTTGCTCTTACTTCCTAGCACCCCAAAAGCAGGGTCCTGACAAAGGACTAGATGGATCCAGGGCAAGCGGTGAGGTATGTGCTACCCTGGCATTGAAATGGGCCTGGCCAAAGTGCCAGAATGCTTAACTATAAGTTAAGTCATGGACAAATTCTGTCATGATCCAAAAAGTAATAACTAGATTCAGACCTTGCTAGGGTTAGGAAAGAATTATCTGGTCTGAGCACTGTAATCTGAGTCTGTGGCAAGATGTTTCCAGGAGAGTCACCCTACAAGCCTCAATGTATATCTTACTGTGTCCATACAAAAATAACTAATATTAAGAAGTAGAATTGAGATGTTAATTAAGATGCTAATTAAGTTATTGGACTAAGGAGAAGAGGAGCACCCCTAGGTGGTGTTTCCACCCTTGTGCCTGATAGGTAGTCAGGAAGGGCTTTCTTATGTTGATTTTACTACCTGATTGGGTGTAGCATCTACCCCCAGTGCTGGGGGTGGAGAGACAAGAGAGTTGGAGGAGAGAGAAAGCAGGGCAGCTAGATGGAGCACTGAGAGATGAGAGGGAGAGACAGGAGGAGACAGGAATGAGAGACAGTGTGAGACAAGAATGGGGAGCAGTGTGAGACTAGAATGGGGAGCTCAGAGAGACTGGAACAGGAGCGTGGGGAGAATGGAATAAACGGCAACTGATCAATTAACCGGCTTGACACTCATTCCCTCCTCCATCTGCCCCATGGCACAGGCTGTTCCGGATGGGGGAACGGCCGACATCACCCCAACCCAGGCGGGGAGGGGGAGAGCCGTAGAGCCTCCCATGGCCATCCAGGAGATTATACAGTGATGCTTTCAGCTCTTGAACATTCTGGGACCCTAACAGATCCTAGAGCCAAGGCAGGAAGCCCAGAGAGACTCCTCTGAGCACAGCCTGATGGGAATAAGCCCCAGAAGGCCAGCCATGGGCTCACCTATGCAGCCCACATTACGCACAGTGCCTGTACTGGTCTGCAAGGATGGCCTCCAATTTCCGGGTCTGCTTCTGCAAATAGTCATCTGTGTGCAAGGGAAGCGGAAGTGGATAGAGCCCTTGTGCTCCAAGCACCCAAGGAGCACTGTAGCTAGTCCAAAACCAGCAAGACTGGCAGAGATTCTTGGAGTGACTGGGACAAGTGAGACCCAACACCTCTGATTTTCCCTTCCGTTTGTAAATTCCGGCTGCATTTTCAAAGGGAAGGCAGCTCAGACATTGCCTCTGTAGCTTTCAAATCAGGTTTCATCATTATATTGAAACATTTGCTATGCAAAAGTTCAATCCTGTTAGAAATCCAAATGTGAGATGGCAAGAAATTCCGACAGTGTAATTGTCAATGAAAGGAAAAGCTGTTCGATTCTTAAAATATAATTTCAACTAGTGTGGATTCCTGTCTGTAAAAAAGAAATGATTTCAAATTTTTATTACCTTCTCTTGTGAACAAAGTTTCTTGCAAAGGGTGGTTATTGAGAATTTGAAGAACGTGTCGTTAAAAAGTATTGATTGAGAGCTGTGTGTTGCCTTTGGAAACATAAAACTTGATAGGAAAACATTATGCTCCCAGTACCAAGGGCAAGTTTCTCATTACCAATATGAAAATATATTACTTCAAAAATTTATACATATTCAATATTTCCCCCAATACTTATTTTTCTTATTGTAATTATATAGATAAACAAAAGATAATAAAAATAAAATTTCTACCAAGTCCCACAGAAAGATGCCCTCACTCACCCCAGTGCTTCCTTGCTCATTGTTTTAGCCATATCTCAATGCCCCGGGAGGCTCCATTTTTCTATGTGAGTTTCAGATACAAACCAATGAGGGTTTCAATCTCACTTCTTTTTTTTTTTTGCCTTTTGGGTCACACCTGGCGATGCACAGGGGTTACTCCTGGCTCTGCACTCAGGAATCAACCCTGGCGGTGCTCAGGGGACCATATGGGATGCTGGGAATCGAACCCGGGTCAGCCTCGTGCAAGGCAAACGCCCTACCCGCTGTGCTATTGCTCCAGCCCCTCAATCTCACTTCTTGACGTGACCTAACTCTAAGACCCACTCTTACTCATGGGCCCTGGAAGCTCAGCCTCCTTACGTGTGACACAGTCTCCACTCTCAGGAGGAACAGGATCCCCCAATTTCACACAGGGATCACCCACTCATCTCTGCATTCATGTGACCTTGAGCCAGACCATTCGACTCCGTGAGCCGTATTTTCTCAGCGGCCTGGATTCCAACACTTGCCTCATGGACCACTGGGATAGCAGGAGGTCTCTCTGCTGTTCTGGGTCACGATAGTTGTCATACCTCAGGAGGTGCAGGACTGGATCTCTGAGCCCCTCATACAGCGGCAGCTCCAGGAAGAGGAAGCTCGGGCTTTCTTGTACTCAGCTGCCATGCACTGATTTAGTATTCAGAATCTGGAATTTATGGGGCCGCCTTCTCCTGTCACATCATCCATCAGAGATAGACACTCAGGAGATGGAAGGGGAAAAAATTAAAAACCTGTTTATTGCTCAACTTGCTCTAGGCATGTTTTAGTTTATTGTTCAGCTCTGTTCATTTCAGAGCCACAATTGGAATGGATGCCTGCCTTGCTGAGGCTGACACGGGTGCACACACGGAATATATAGACGGGCGACTGGATGGACCCCACAACTGGCTTCTGTCTTTGGTAAAATGACCCCCTTCTCCCAGAAAGGGCTCTGTTGAGAAAAGGGTTCAGGGGAGGCAGGCAGGGGCCCACCTGCATCAGAGTCAGGCACCAACTTTGGGGTGCCCTGTCTAGAACTGTGTGCTCAGGATGCTACTGTCATATGGGTATGTGTAGATATACTGCATCCACGCTGCCGGTGTCCAGTGTGGACAGTCCCTCAGCCATGGGCAGCTGACTCAGACCATCAATGACCAGGAGGGTAAGAGATCGAAGGGCAGTAGGCATCTCTTTGCAGAAGACGAACAAGGTGGTCACGTTTGGTTATAAAACAAGGTCACCTGGGTATCATAGTAGACACAAAAGTGGGTCTGGGGTCCCAGGTGGCATTGTACTAGTGTTCTGGAAACGTCATCACCCTGGCCTCTTGTTTCCTTCCTCATTTGCTACTTCTGGCTGTTTGACCTTGAGCTACTTTACTTAGCTTCCTCTCTTTACACCTCCTTTCCCTCATTTTCTTCACTTATAAAGCGGGAAGAATAAGGCCTGAGGGATTGGAAGGTTGGAGGAGAGGCTTGGCCCCCAAGCTTGCTCCCAGGGGCGAGGGATGCTGTATCCACCCTGGCTAACTATTACCATCCACTTTACCTGTGGTCCTGCCAGGTTCCTGCTAGTTGCCTCCAGCACTGTGTGTGGGGTTTTCAGAAAAGTTGGCACGGCCACAGCACAGCATGGCTGGTCTACCCCAGACTTTTGGACACTAGTAGCAGCCCAGACTGGTCCCTGGCTCTTGGTGGGGGATGTAGGTTAGCATTTCCAGGAGCAAAGTTCTTCCCCACGCCCCTAGAGATGCTGCCCAGGCTTTGGCTTCTAAGGCAGAGGCTTGAGTCTATTAGGTTTGCCTTTCCCTCTCCTCGGACATCTGGTACCTCACCATCACATTATAGTTATCATTTGTTTTTTTAAAAAATTTTTCAATTGAACCACCATGAGATCCACAGTTACAAAATTGTTCATTATTGAGTTTCAGTCATACCCATCTCTTCACCAGTGCACATTTCCCACCACCAATGTCCCATTTTGCGCCCACTGGCTCCTCTGCCCCGTCTCCACCGCCTGCCTCTATGGCAAGTTTTTCTCCTCTCTTTTCTTCTCTCGCTCTTTTCTTCTCTCTACACTTTTCTTCTCTCCCTCTCTCTTATTTTTCTTTTAGATGCTGAGGTTTGCATGCTGAGTGAAACAACTCAGAGGGAGAGGGACAAACAGAATAATTTCACTCATTTGCGAGATATAAATTTAAAACATAGTATGTGAGTAACACCTATAGACAGTTGAAACAAGGGCAAGGAAATCTGGTTTATGGTAGGAGGCTTGCTGCCAAGCAGACGGATAGAGAAGGGATCTTTATGACAATGATAATTGGAAATGATTACTCTGGACAAAAACTGAGTGCTGAAAAAAGGTAAAGATGATACAGCGTGGTATCCTTTCAGTAACGGTATTGTGTGGATATGGGGACATTCATTCACTGCTGGTGGGAACGGTAATTGGTCCAGCCTTTCTGGCAAATAATATGTACATTTCTCAAAAAACTCAAAATTGAGATTCCATATGACCCAACAACACCAATCTCGGGAATATACCCTAGAGACCCAAAAACATAATGGAGAAAAGTTATCTGCACATCTATATTTATTGCAGCACTATTCACAATAGGCAGAATATGGAAATAACCCTAATAACTGAGAACAGACAAATGGATAAAGAAACTATGGTACATCTACACAATGGAATACTACACAGCTGTTAGGGAAAAAAAATACCGGTTTTGCTTTTGATATCCAAGCTTCCTCCCACTCACTCAACATGAGAAAAGACCCAAGAGACGCTCAGTACTTTAGCAATGGTTGTTTCTGGAAGAGTGTGGGGACGCAACAGGTCTTGTCAGTCAAGATAAAAGAGCCTGGTCTCTGCTCACAGGGGTGCAAGGGCAAGTGAATAAGGAAGAGGGCTGGTCTAGAAGGCACTGTGGTAACTGGCTCATGAGACTGGGTTTCAATCGGAGATGGTGGAATGTGGGGGCTGTGTGTGGGCAGAGGGTAATGTGGACATGCTGGGTGCATCTTGAAATCTGCCCCTATCCTGAGATCCCTAAGGACAGCAGTCAGGGGTCATAGACACATGTGGGCATCCAGGCTCAGGGATCCTGAGCTGCATTCTGATTCTGGACCAAGAGGTCAGTGTCACTCCCAGCCAGCCACACTTCATAAAAGACCTTTCCAAATAGGCAACACTGCCAGAGCAGCCACTGTGGGCCATGCATGTGGGGCTGGGGGTCGGGAGGAGGCATCAGACAGGAGCTGGAAGGGCTGAATTCACATCCCACAAGGAACAAGAAATGTGGGAATCGTGGTGCATAGCCAGGAGGAGGCCCAGTCTTCAGCGTCTGTCTGGGGCCCACCAGGTGTGAGCTTGGTGCACTCAGCCAAGGCTGCAGAGAGCCAGAAGGACACTCTGGGGGGCGGATGCCTCGCTGCTGAGCTTTCCCATTTGTTTGCCATGAGAACAAGAAGAGGAAGGGACTGGTCTTTGGTGTCAACTGGCTCAACCCCCTTCTCTGCAACTTTCTGGTTCTATAAACTTGGATGAGTCATGTGAGCTCTCTCAGCCTCCATTTATATAATCCAAAATATGGACAGACAAATATCCGAATCTGTGGGACTATCTTGATAATTATATACTCAATGCACTTAGTTACACTTAAAACAACATACACTTGAGGTGTCTGTTGAGGGACGGGATGCAGCTCAGTGGTAGGGATCATGCTTTGTATGTGTGAGGCCCTGAGTTCACTCCCTAGCACCACACACACACAAATACACACATGCACACTCACACACACACACACACACACACACCATCCCCAGTTCATTACAGACTCAATAAACAGTAATAGGGGCTGAGAAGATAGTCCATTTAAGGTGTTGGCCTTGTACATGCTGACCCCAGTTGACCCCTAGAACCACATATGACACCTCCCAGCAATGCCAATGATCCCTGAGCATAAAGCCAGAAGTAAGCACTGAGCACCACAGGTGTGTCTCCCAAAACAAAAATAGAACCAAGTTGGTACCTTCCGGTCCACTGGCGGTTTAGTTCATGATGCCCCTGGTTGGAAGCTCTTTCAGCTGGGTGCCCTGCCCTGCCCCTTGCTTTTCTAATTCTGATGTACCTTTGACAACCTACGTGGTCCCCTGATACTTTTATGCATCCTCAGGCCTGCTCACAGGCTGGACAGCTGTTTCTTTACTGGCTTCCCCATTGCACAGTGGACTGACTGGGGCCGTGGCTGTTCTTAGCCTCTGCAGCTTTGGGTTTCCAGCTCCTAGCTCGGTGCCTGCATGGTAGTGTGTCACAGGGGTGAAAGAATGAGATGAACCTTGTTCTCCAGGGACTGGAAATGAGCTCAAAGGATACACCACACACACACACACACACACACACACACACACACACACACACAGATGAATGATGATAAGAATACAAGTCAAGAGCAGGTAAATGGCCCAAGCTTTCTGGAAAGAGAAACCTATTAGGCTATTCCTAAAGCTGGCAGGATAAGATGTGATGGAGAGTAGAGAGTATGAATGCAAGGGAAGGAGGTAGGGGAAGTTTTGCCATTCCATTCTTCAATCACCATTTATTGAGCTCCGAGTGGATGGCCAAGTTTGAGGATACATCTGTGAACAAAGGCCCTGTGGGAGTTTCCAAGTCCAGTTGGGGATACCAGAATGGAGACTGCATGAGAGGCAGAGGAGACCAGCTGTGCAGCACACTGGGAGGAAGGGAGCCCGGGAAAGGCCATCTTGAGTGTATTGAACAGCGTCTGGTGGCTGCTCTTGCAAGCCTCCCTCCTGCCTGAGTCTCCAGAAGCCTTTTCAGGCCTCCTTTGCCTCCAGCTACTTCTCTGTCCTTAGAAAGAGCCGCAGGACATGGCCATCCTCCCCTTCCCCTTGGCCACCAACATGTTCTCCTTTGCACCATGGGGAAGCCCCTGTTGTGGGTCTTTGCCATTAGCACCGAGGTCCCCCGTGGACAGGGGTCACGTCCTAGACTGCTTGTCCTGCTCTCCTGCTGCACCGTCTTCCACTCCTATTAGATACTCAATAAATACTTGTTAATTTGATTGATGATGTGATTCATAAATAAAATTGCAAGTGAAACCTCCCGTTAAAGTCTCTTAAGGAGTTTTTCAAGACACTGATCACTAAATACTCTACAAAGGGGAAAACATCTTTAGAAGAGAAATTAAGGGATGAGCAGCTCTGGCTATAAGGATTAAAAAGCGGAAATGCGAACAGACCACATCACTCACTCCCCAGAGGAAATTGCAGTCTAGGATAGTCAGCAATTTGCCCACGATCCTGCTGTCAGGCTTCAATCTGACTCAGTCTTCCAATCTTTACGATGGGGTGACTTGCCACACTGCTTATTCAAAATGAAATTGTAGGATCAGAAGGGATGTGGAGGGACTTTTAAAAGGTGAACATTTAGGGGATGGAGTGATAGCACAGCGAGTATGAAGTTTGCCTTGCACTTGGCTGACCCAGGTTTTATTCCCAGCAACCCATATAGTCCCCTGAGCACCGCCAGGGGTGATTGCACTCCTGAGTGCAGAGCCAGGAGTAACCCCTGTTCATCGCGGGGTATGACCCAAAAAATCAAGAAAAAAGAATGGTGAACATTTAGGGGCCAGATCTATAGTACAGTGGGTAGGGCGTTTGCCTTTAATGCTGCCTACTCAGATTCAATCCCTGGCATCCCATATGGTCCCCCCTGGGAACTGCCAGGAGTAATTCCTGAGAGTGCAGAGCCAGGAATAACCCCCGAGCATCACAGGGTGTGACTCTCCCCCCAAAAATAATAAAATAAAAGGTGAACATTTAGTCTCATGCTCATTTCCCAGCAATTACCCCTCCCTTTCTTGCCAAGAACCTCCAGTCTGGTGAGACATTTGCACACATGCATCACCATCTTGTCTGTTGGAAAATGAGGCCTTGCTCTTACACAGCCAGGAAGTGCCTCCCTGTGAGAGGAAGTGAAGTTGGGACGCTGGCATGCACCCCTGCACCAGCTCTCTCTGCCTAGTTTAAATTTCATCTCCTGTCACCCTCGTTAGCATCTGGCTATTGTTAGACCAACCCTAAAACAGTAAGTATCCATGTCGTTTTTCTTTATCTGCAGTTCTTGGCCATCATTTTTTTGTTTGTTTGTTTTTGGTTTTTAGATTAGTTTCAGCTCAGTTGTCCTGGAAACCAATGCACACCCAAACAGGAAGAAAAATGGGGAAGGGGCTAGGCAGAGTGTCTACCAGGCAGCTCAATTTGTCCTGACCAGCAGGATGCCACTGTTCCCTGGGGGAAGCTGGAGAAGTTAGACTGAGGTGACCCCTCAGCACAGAGAAATCAGGGAGTCTGTCTGGGACTCTCTTCTGAGGAAACCCCCAAAGGCATCCTTGGATGACCTTAAAAGTGTTCCCAGGACAGTGAGTGGCAGAGCTCACCCCACGGCTTGTGGGGGGCAGGGGAGGCTGGGAGAAGCCTCTCTTTGTCTTGCATCTGGGGCGACATCTGAAGAAACTGCCTTGTACATAAGCAAACGCACAACTCTCTCTCTGGGAGATCAGTCAATTACAGCAAATTGAGCTATTTCATTTCGGCTTGCAAATGGCTTTCAGTTACACAAGTAGACACATTAATCTAATAACTAATGATCATATATTTCACTAATCATACAGCCCTGCATGTGGTATAATATCTAATTATATTTAATATTAAGACATCTTCACATGTGCATTTTTACCAACTGTCTAGCACAGGGACCTGTGCCCAAGCAGAGTGGGAAAGAGGAGGAATCAGCTCCCAGGTGCAGGCCCAGCAAGGTGGGGTGGGGGTTGAGGGAATAGAGTAGGTGGAGTCCGGAAGAGAAATCTTCCCTTCCAAAGGTGTGAGGGAACTTTGTGTCAAATCAGCATCAAGGCTAACCCTTGGCAAGTTTTTGTGATGAAAGCAGGTACTGCCTTATGGGAAGCCATCGTGGGAACTGAACTGCTTAGCCTGAGTCCACAAAGCATCAAGAGACATGATTTCATCCCTGTTCTGGCTCCTCTGCCAGGTGTCCTGGCGCTGGGTACCGTCTCTGCCATTCTAGGTGACTGGTAGGGCTTAATCACGGCAGTGAAACAGAGCTCACTGCAGTACCTCACACCTCGTTTCTTCTAAGGACCAACACTACGAATGGCTAAGGATGCTGACTGGGAAAACGGAGGTGGGCTTCTGCAGAGTAGAGTAGGGGAAGGGCAAGGCCTCCAGGCTGCACCTGTGCCTCTGCACTTTGGGTCCATCTGTGCTCATCACCTCCTCTACTTCTTGCTGCATCCCTGGGACTCTGGTCGCTATGGGCTGAATAGCTGTCTCCCCTGTCCCTCACAAAATCTCATGTGGAAGCCCTCACTCTCAACTGAAGGTATTTGATGGGTCAGGGATGTTGGAAGAAGACACCGGAGAGAGCACACAGTGAGAAGATGGCTTCCCATAAGGCAGGGAGAGAAACTCGCGGAGAACTGAATCTGCCTCAACCTCCGACTTGAACATCAGTCTCCAGAATGGTGAGAAATGAATGTCAGTTTTCTCAGCCCGCCAGCCTGTGGTGTTTTGTTACAGTAGCCCAAGTGAAGCCCCTGGCCACATTTTATGGTCATTATCGAGGCTCTGGAATCATTGTCCTGAGGACACCTTTGGTCACAGGTGTCTCCAGGGACCAACTGGGAGGACTGATGTTTCCTAGCAGCCTTGCCATTCAGGGGCTGAAAGTAGGCAATTCTCTTGCAGCCCCCAAACGTGAGGAGAGCTTCCCAGCCAGGATGCTACAGTTTTAAGTTTGACCAGGCACCGAATGTCCCCACTTTATCACAGGCAACAACATTTGGGTTTGTACCTCTAGAACCATGAGGGCCTGGAACTCAGCCTCTCTGCACTGGGAAGAGTGGGGCTAGCTCTGGTGTCCTCTCAGGCTCCGACCTTCTAGCTGGGACCTTGGGGATAGAAGGCTTTCCCAGGTATGGGGGCTCATGTTTCTGTGCCGTTTACTTGAGCCCCTGTATTGCTCATCATAAGTCCCAGTTGCAAGCCAAACAGGAACCAGCCAGGAAGAGGGAACTCACTTGACCATCACAGGAGTGGGACAAGGAGAGATCTTAAAAGCCAAACCCTCCAGCTGCCATGATCAAGGGACAGTGTCCAGGTAGCCCTGGAAGCACCAGCCTTCCATGGTGCTGATCCAGAGATGGCTGTGCCCCTTGACCGCATGGCAGGACTCATTGTCAAGCTCTGCCCCATCTTCAACCTGGACTTGAGCTCTTGAGCATTAATTTTCCTTTTGCTTTTGACTTTCTGTATGACCTTGGGCTCATCACCTCATGCCTTTGAACCTCTCTTTGTGCATGACCGAGGTTAAAAAAAGCAAATGATGGGTGAAAGGACTGTCTGGAAGTTGGGGTTCCTAGGTGCCAGTCCTAGCTCTCCCATCACTCCTGGCTGCGATGCTCTGGCCCAGCCCCTCTCCCAGTCTGAGCTCCTTTTGATGTTGTGTTGCCCTGGGAACTGATGCTCCAGCTCTGCTCACTGTTCATCTCACCACTGATGGGAAGAAAGAGAGGGGAGGGAGAGGAGAGATGAGGGACAGATGCCGGTCACAGAGAAGTCCTGTAGTGCCCCCTTTTGTGCTCCAGGAGATGTCCTCCTCTCTGATGATCCATTTTCTTTTCTCTTGAGTTTCTGGCTGTGGGGAAAGTCCCCACAGGGGAAAGAATCCCCATAATCTTCCCCTATCCCCCTCATCCAGGAATCTAGAAGTTTCCAGGAGGGTCAGGGTAAAGGTTGGACACTGTGAGGGCTCACCCATAAAGGCTAGTCTGTGGAGTGAGGACGTTCCCCTGCTTACAAGTTTCTGAAGCTCTGGAGCATTTTAAGCAAAGGGGCATAAACAGATTGAGAATGACGAACGAGATTCTGGCCGAGGCGATGGTCACATGATCCTGGACACTCCTATAACAGCCCCTCCTCAAAGTATTAGCAACAAACCATTTTCCAACCTCCACCCCCACTTCCCCTCTGCTCCTCGTCCTGTGGGAGAGAGCCAGGTAGAACAAGGTTCAGAGGATGGCAGAATTGACAGGTAAACAATGAAGCCTGGATTCCACGCGCCCCCCCCCACACACATACACACTCCTGCAGGCTCTGGCTCTCTTGATGGTACCCCTCCCTACTCTCCCCTGAGCTTCCTACATGGAGGACAAGGAGACCGCCCCTTGGGGGCATCCCTCCTGCTCCAATCAATTCTCCTCAATTACCAACAAATCTAAATGTGATTTATCTGTGCAAGAATCATTCCAATATCAGGCAAGAATCTATCAATAAAACCCCCTAAGGCAATCTTGCTCAGAGTTGTCAATAGGAGCTGGGCCGCACAAAGACAGAGCGGCTAGCAATCAGAGTCTTGTTGCCACCCTCCCCCTCCCCTTTTTGGGGAGCACTTAATTAAGTCGACCAGAAGCTGTCAAAGATAATTTTCAAAGCGCATGACCTCAGCAGCTGACATTTGATAATATTACATTCCACGTTGATTGAAATTGATTTTCCCCTCTTTGGGGGGACTGGGGGGGAAGGTGGATGGGTGAAGTTGCAGAAGAGGAGAGGTTTGGATTCCTTTGGCTATGGTACTCTGCCCGGGGCCAGCCTTCGATGAGTTGATCTCAAGTCGACTGTTGGGTTGCTCACCTCCAGTGGGACCAGCACCAGGCAGTCATTTTCTAGCCCCACTAAATAGAGCCGTACCTGGGGAAGAGAGAGTCCGGTAAAACAGAACTGAGAATTAACATACAAATAGCATCCCATGGTATTGACGGGAGCCTATGTTGATTGGAAACAGGGTGGCACTGAGTGGGCAAGTTCAATGGAGGTAGAGATTGGTTGGTCTCGTTGGGGCTATACCTCATACTGACCATATTGTCCATATTGGATATGGAAGGTGACTCTTCTGGAGATCAGTTGACCTTACTACCCTTAGGGAAACTTTTTGTAGTAATGCCAACCCTCTGCCCTGTCCCCATTCCCCAGTTCAACTAAGTGTGCACCAGAGTTCCCCTCTGAGTATAGATGATGGCGGGTGTTCTTTGGTGATAGTGAAAGAAAATAACCACTCATGACACAAAATAGAAATAGTTTATTTCTATTTTGGTGACAATAGTGTCACATTTCTGCCACATTGAGGTAGGTCTGCTTTTCCTGAAAATTCCTGCCCTATCTATAAGTATTTCACTTTTGAATGATACTAGAGACAAACTCCACATGAATTGACTCCAGAACAGGAATGTATAAGCTCTGTGATGCTACAGTAATCAAATCAGAAAGCCCCAACTTTTCCATTGATTTCCAATACAATTTTATGTCCACTGGGGCTTATTAAAGGGTTCTATGCTTCCTATCCCTGCTGGCTCCCAGACCCATGTGTCTCTATCACATGAGTGATTCCAGAAGTAGCAGAAAGAGCCAGTGGATCACACCAAGGCTATGAGTCTATTATCCAAATGGGGCTCTGCCTTCAGCTCACATTGCATAGGCCCATGGATGTCAGATGACCATGCCTAAGGGCAGATGAGCTTTTGTCCTCCATATCCCATTCTTTCTGATTTTTCACTTCTTTCTGGGATCACCCCCTAAATAAATGACTAGCCCCAATCTCTTGGCTCAGGACCTTCTTCTGAGAGAACCTACCTCAAATCCCAAACTCTCATTGAGAAGGATATTGTCTATGTTTCAAAGATTTAATGGATGCAGGAGCATTATTTAAAAAAAGAAATAAAGGAACATGAAAGTTCATAAGTTTGAAACTGTACCTTATGGTGATTCACTAATAAAAATTAAAAAAATAAAAGTTCCACTCAAAAAAAAGAAAGGAGCTAGGGAAACAGGAACATGAGCTTGTGTTAAAAGAACTGCATTCTCTGATGTTGGGATCAAGAAGAAAATTGAGGAAGAGAAAAAAAAGATGTTCTTGAGATTGAGCTTGCTGAGAAATACTCACAATGACAATCAAGCAGCTATTTGAGAAGTTGTTAGATCTAGCTTGTTGATTCAGCTGAGTTATAAACCAAACTGGGCATCCATGACTTCTTCAGATCCCCTGAAGACCAAGGAAGAAGGTGTTGGCCTAAGGCATATAACTGCATTGGCTATCCAGGTGATCCCTCAAGGAAACCCATAACTGTGCATGGGAGACAGATTGTAGTAACAAAGAGAGCAGAAATATAATGCACAATGAAACTGGTGAAGCTTTAAAAAAATCCATCAAATAAACTGAGCCTTGATTAATGAGAGAAGGAAGACCATGCAATTGTATGGAGCTTAAGCTGCAGGAATTGCTTAGGTGTTTTTGTATTTATTATCTTCTTAAGGAACAAGGTCTGATACTAGTTGTCAAGCTGTTTGCCCTGGTTTTCCATGGCATACCCAAATGCCTTATGTGTGTGAGGTGCGTGGAAAAAAAAAATTATCTGAGTCCTGATCTAAGTAAACCCAATGTGCAACCCAGCTTGTTGAGTTCAAGAAAACATGATATTCTCCAAATGCAATGAGTGTAGGGGTCTGGGACTCAAGAACAGGTTTCCAGAAATCTTGGGGAAGGATTGATCTTTCTCAAACCTATGGAATATGACTTGAGTCCCTCTTACTGAATGCTGAAGAGGCACAGAGATCCCAGTTGGTTTCTCAGTTACTGAACCTGTGAGGAAAGAAATGATTAACCTGTGGCCTAACACAACAGCTGTCAGAGCAGAGAGAGAGAGAGTGCATGGGGTAAGGTGCTTGCTTTTCATGTGGCCAACTCCCATTAGAGCCCACACAGTTCCTGCAGAACATTGTCAGATACACCCTACAGATCCCGAAGCACCCCAGGGTGACCTGGGTAATCCCCGCACTGAAGAGCATGACCAATACCCTCTCTTTGAGCCCTTGCAGGGAACTGCAGACTAGTTGACTGCAGATCATCAAGAGGGGCCCCCAGACCTCCTGAACACTGCCCGGGAGGTGGTCCTCCTTAAAGAACCAGCTGTTTGCTCATGAGCTTAGAAGCTAGGCATGTCTGCATTGC
Source organism: Sorex araneus (assembly GCF_027595985.1). Lineage (NCBI taxonomy): Eukaryota > Metazoa > Chordata > Mammalia > Eulipotyphla > Soricidae > Sorex > Sorex araneus. Next base: position 356,788,218 of record NC_073303.1, read on the forward strand.
CTGGAGCCAGCTGAGGCAGCTGGAAATTTATGGGGCTGGAGTCACAGAGGTTCTCTAATTCACGGGTCTAGGGGCTGGTTCCTAGCAATAGGGCCTTGGACTGAATCCCCCTGCCCACCACCACCACCACCTCCACCACCACCACCACCACCACCACCACCACCACGTGGCTCCTTGGCTTTGTGGTCTGGCTCCTCCAAAGCAATGACTGGAATCCAGGGTCAAGCTTCCTAGGAAGAGCCAGGTGGAAGCCAGGTTCTCATTAATGGTCCAGCCTGGCACATCTCATCACTGCATCCACTGCTTTCCCTTCATGGAGCCCAGCGCCAGGGTCAGCTACCTGCAGGGAGGGGCAAGGCAGATGCTACATGTCCATGAGAGAGAAATGTGAGAGGTGCGAGAGTGGTGTGCAGATGTGTGTCACACTGTCTCCTGTGGTCCAGTTATCAGGTCTCTGCAGCTCTGATGCCCCAGTCACCTCCCTCTGCCTCCCTCTGACCATCTGATGAGACCTGGTGTGCTGTTCTATGGTCTGTCATCTGCTCGTGGATGCTGGTGGCTCCTTAAAGGGGAGCACCTGGCAGTGGGGTATGCCTTGGGGATTGCCGCCTTCCCTGAAAGTCTTCATGTCCAGGCTGGCTGCCACAGAGAATGCACTGTTAGGGATGGGCAACAAACCTGACCATCTAATAGCATAATTTTGCACACACTCCTGATGCCAACCACGGCAAGGGTGAATAATAGGGTTCTAGAATGGGTGGGGTCCACCCAGTGAGCCGACAGAGAAGTCAGTGTGTCCTGAGGCTGACCTGGAGGTGAGGCTGGGGAAGGAGAATGAGGCTCTGTCAGGTCCCAGGAGAGAGAACGCATCACAACGGTGTTGAGGAGATTGGCATGAGATAATGGAGTGTTCAGAGCTGGGGAAGCTGGGCTGGTAGTGGATCGGGGGAGCCAGGGCAGAGGGAACAGGATTACAGGCAAGGAATTTCTTGGGACATCTATTACCCAAAGACCTTTTCTCTGGTTTCTTCTATAGGGAAGAGTCATATGGAAGGGCAAGGAACAGCTGTTGTTCACTTTCTCATCACAAGAGCAACCAGGCCTTATGGATTCATTCAAATCACACTATAGGGCACCTAGTGGGCTCCAAGGGCTAAGGAAGTGAGGGTCAAATCAAAGCTTCACAATCCAAGGGGTTTCCTGTTTGCACAGGAAAGGGGCTTTTCCAATGTCCTGCATGGTGAGCAGTGAAATGATGAGAAGGTTGGAACAGAAGAATGGAAGCGGGACACTTAGAACACTGGGGGAACCAAGGAAGGTCACCAGGAAAAGAGGGCCTGAGAGACGAAACCACCCCTCTCCTCCAACTCCTTGAAGTATGTGAGCCAGCCGAGGAGTGGGCTGGTGGACAAAGGCTCCTGCTAGATTGCTTGTTGGGGGGTGGGTCCCAGGTGTTGAGGGTATTTTGTCTCAGCGGGTAGGGCATTTTCTTTGCATGTGCCGACCCAGGTTATATTCCCCCATCCCTCTCAGAGAGCTACAGAGAGTATTTCGCCCACAAGGCAAAGCCTGGCAAGCTACCCATGCTGTATTGGATATGCCAAAAACAGTAACAAGTCTCACAATGGAGACGTTACTGGTGCCCGCTCGAGCAAATCTATGAGCAACGGGATGACAGTGATACAGAGATACAGTGATTAGCTGTGTGAGCTTAGAAATGTTGCTTTCCCTAGTTGTAAATGGGTTTGCATAGTCAAACACACTCCATGTTTGACTCCATGTAAGACAATCCATGGCAGGAGAACAAGGAGGTCTTAATTATACCAGTTGATCAGACTGGTGGATCTACGGTAGGCAAATACCTAAAGCCGAAGATGAAGCCCAGGGGTCCAAGAATCTATTTTTATAGGGTATGATTGCAGACTCATCATTCCCTTGCCTCATACTCAATGTGGGCACATGATGGAATCCTATCAGTATGGTTACAGAGAGTTTCCTAAAATCGGCAGTTTCTTAGCTTGGAACAGAGAAGTTTATCCTAAGTATGAACAGGGTGGGTATCTTTTAAAACTTTTCACCCACAAACCAAATCATCTCTTTAGAAATTAATTGTAAAACCAAAGATATATATAATTAATTTTCATCATAACACTCTCTCTGAGCCTCATGTGTCCTCCACAAAATAATTAGGGTAGCTTGTGACCTTTAAGGTCTCTTGTGGCTCAAAACTTCTGTGAAGGTCAGAAGGTGGTTCCATGGAGGAGAATTCTATGGAGATGCTTCAGGAAATGTGTGTTTTGTAACTTCAGTAATTTTGATTCATATGTACAAATATGTCTACCCCAAGTGAGACAAGGTTCTATTAAAAGCCTGACATTTGTTTTGATCATGCTTAGAAATACTGCAGGAAATGATCAGCAATGCATGCAAAACCTCCTCTCACTCATACCCCAGACAGATGACAAAGTGATAAGCAGAGCTAATTCCCTGGGGCAATATTTCTTCCCAAAGCATAGATATGGGTGAATTATTGCCATTCTTAATTGCCTAATGATTTTTTTCCCCTTTCATGTAATCTTTTCGGGGGGTTGTATTTTTACCATCTTGCAAATTCATATTGGCAGAGTGATATACATTGTCGAATAAAGCTCAGTGGCCAATCCATCAAAAATCAGACTGCTGGGTCGGAGGGATTCTTGGAGGGACTGCACGAGGGGAAGGGAGGTGGCAAGGGCAGGTGCTCTGGGGGGCAGACGGCCACTGGAAGTTCCCAAGGCTGACCCCAACCTCTTGTTCTCTTCGGGTATTTGCCTTATCAGACACAGCTGTGGGAACCAGACATGACAGCCGGGAGACTCTAGACGCTGAACTTGGGGCCTTGTGCGGCCTCTAAGCCTCACTGCCCATCAGGTAGTAGGGGTCTCGGCACCTTCCCACCCTCATGGCTCCATCCTTCTCATGCCAATTAAAGTTAAGTCTCTGGGGCTAGGGCCTGGGCATCAAGGCAAAGCATACCTGCTATCCCCCCTGTCGGCTAAAACTAAAACTGTGGAAGATATAACAGTATCCCTAAAGGGATAAGGACCTTATGGGGGTTGCAGTTGATGGGGACTAGGAAGAAAAGTAGCCAATGGAGACCCCTGCACAATTTCCACAATGTCTGCTGCTGTGTGCCAGGCACTAGGCTAAGCATGATTGTGCTTCTGTGAGAATGGACAGTCTTTGAGTTCCCAATAGCAAAAGTGAAGGGTGCTGGGGGGTCCCCGGAATCTCCCCCAAATATGCATGAAGGGAAACCTACATGTAAAGAGTAAGGAAATGTGGGGTAAGCAGGAGGGAATACAGATTGGCTTAGGTCACTGCTGTCCAAGAAAACAAAATATAAGAATCGAAAAAATTATTTTAATTAAAAACTCACAAATATGTATACATTGTAAATTTATAACAAATTAGAATTTATCATCTATACTAAATATTCATATTTATTCTGTTTTATATCTGACATATTTTAGTATACTATATAATATATATGTATAATACATATATATGAGAGATGTTACAGTGGCTAAGGCACTTGTCTTGCACATAGATGCCCCAAATTCAGCCCCCAGCACCCATATGGTCCCCAAAGTCCCGCCAGGAGTGATCCCTGAGCACAGAACCAGGAGTAAGCCTTAAACACTGCTGGGTGTAGCCACCCCAAAAAGAAGTCAAACATCATATTGTAATATGTGTAATAGTATTTATAAGAATTGTATACATTCATATTATTAAAATTATATAAATATAATGGAATATCTCTTCAAGGTTTTTATCACAAGGAAAATGTTTTGTAACTCTGGATGATGACAGATAATAGCTAAAATTATTGTAGTGACCAAACCAAAAGTAAATAAATAAAATAATTGTAGTTATCACTTTGTAATATAAAAATATTGAATCATTATGCAGTACACCTGAAACTAATATAATTTTATATGTCAATTTTACCTCAATAAATTAATAACAGAAAATAAGACCCAAGAGTTGCCTGTGAGGGTGTATCATCTGTATGAATGTATCCTTATAGAAAGGTTTTCTTTTAAGTGTCAAAAGGGAGGGAAAAAAACACATAAATCACATCTGAGATTTATAATTTTTCTAGAGTGACATTGAAAAGAAGTAAAACAAAAGAGTCAAAGAGAATGTTCATAGTATATTTCTTGTAATCCAGTGTATCCGAAATATTGTCGTCAATCCAACACAAATCAGGATACAAAAGAGAACAGGGTGCTTCTCTGCACGTGTGGGTGCAGCTGGAGTCTTGGGTGCAGCTCCTTTGGGACAGCGTGGTTCTAGGCCAATGGTCACTGGCTCAGCAGTAGGTCACACCATGCTGATCAAGGAAGAAGGAATGTGTTTGGATGGAGGCGTATGGGACTTTGGGGGTAGGCAAGCACCCGGTGGCAGGGGGTATCTGGTGCTCTGGTATAAAAAGGGTGAACAATTTTCAGGTCCAGGTGCAAACGGAACATTCAGAACTCTGCAAAGCTATCAAGGAATATAAGTTGGCAGTTGTGGAGTTTAGGCCACGTTAAGGGTGGCAGGGGGCCGTTGCTAGGCCTGAAGCTTTGACTCTGCATTTGGGTGAGGCAGGGGCTGGAAGGAGCCACGCTGCTGCACTCCCTGCTCTCCTCTCTGGAGGCAGAGGTCCCTCCTCTGGTTTTCCTCTTCCAAAGTCCTTCCTGCCCTGAATACATGGCTTACCTCCAGCCCTTCCTGGCCGGTCCCTTCCCTCCTGTTCAATGGGTGTCTGTGGCCAGGTGAGAGCAGGAAGCTGTCTAGGTCTTCTACCCCTCTTTGAGTCGGCTGAAATGAGCTTGTCCAGTCGAATTTTGCCTGTGGGCATGGGAGGACCTGGAGGCTATACTCCGTCTGTGTGAGCCAAAGGGAACATCTGAGAACACTGCAGAGGGCTCTTTAGCAAGAGGACGTTAGCAAGTCACTGAGCTAAGTGTTCCCTCGACACCCCTGCAATCCAACCTCTTGCCTGGTGAACTTATCCAACACATTCTGTGAGCCACGTCCCGGGGCAGGAAGCATTTGAGGCCCAGACTAGGGATCTCAGGGAGCAATCAGGGAAGACAAGTAGAAGAATGAAGGTGGAAGAGGGCCATGATGGTGCCTGTCCAATCAAGGCCTCGGACCCTAGGGGTTCCCAACCCTGGGACAGTGTAGGAGGATGGAGGTGGGAGGTTGTGACTTGGTACCAACATACAGGTCGGAGAAAAGGCAGATCCCCACCCTGCCCCCCACGCCCTGGTTATCCCAGAAGCTACTCCTGACAGCAGGCAGGAAGTGGAAGCGAGCCCTTGGAAATGAAGGGTACAGAGACTGAAGGAGCAGAGAGGTCTCCAGCCGGGCAGCAGGGGAGCAGGGCAGGGCTGAATAGAGTGACCAAAGGAAGGAAAGAGTGGTCCAGAGTGTGCGACCCCAGTGAAGGAGGCAGTTAGGGGTGTGGGCATGGAATATGCACAAAAAATCATTTACCATCTTCAGAAAATAGGGACAGGCAGCAGCCTGGCCCAAGCCAGGAGGGTCTATTGTCAGAGCCCCCAGTAAGGGAGCTAGAAGGGCCTGGCTGATGATGGGGTCAGTGGCCGTCTCCTTTGGGAGATTTTTGCTAAGCTAACAACCCCTTCTTCTGAATGGCTTGACATGGGTCTGAGCTCCCTAAGGGCTTACTCCATCTGCTCTATGGTGGGCTCCTTGGCTGGGCTGAGGAGGGCTGGCATAGCAGGACCCCTGAGTCTTCAGAAAGGCCTGCCAGCAGGACTAGCCATGGGTCTGTGTCCAGGAACCTGGATTGGGGCTGGTGGGGGGGAGTGGGTCTGTTTCCTCCCTTTTCAGTACTGGCAGGGCTGGCAAGGTGCACTCAACAGTTTGTATAAGTGGAAGGGAGACACTTGTGCTTCTTAGGGGTCCTTAATGCCATCCAGGCTGAGCAGAAGGCGTTGATGTGTTGGGGCCCTAGAAACACTCAAGCTCTGGGTGTCTCCTGTGCTTGCTCGTCACAGTTCAGTGGTGTTGTCAGATCAGGGCTGGTGCGAGCTAAGAGTCCCTGGTGCCTGCTTGTCCCTTGGCTGACTTGCTTTGAATCTCTTGCACACGAGTGTGACTCTCCTGTGTCCTGTAACTTCTCCCAGAAGCATGGAGCTCCTACTGGGACTCTCCAGTCCCCTGGTCAGACCAAGCAGAGTGCCCCTCATCCCCCTCTGCCCTTTCCTTCCTAGCTGATGACTTTGGGGACCCCGTTGTCTTTATCACTTGACAGGACGTTCCTGGGGTTGTGCTCCTTACAGGCTCATTCCCTCTGCTCTATGATGGACCCCTTTCCATCTCGTGGAAAACAGAGGCAGTGGCCTGGCCTTCCCGCACTGTGACTGTGAGGTGCAAATCTGCATTGTGACTGGGTGTGGAAAAGGTTCCCATGTGTAAGACCTGGGGTCAGTGAGGGGTAATGTTGAAACCAAAGACTCCCCGGGGGGTCTCAGATAAAGCAAACGTCTCATCCATTTCTGCTGCATCCATGCGTGCTCTCTCGCTCTTGCCAAGAGTCCGTAGCACCCCAACATTATGGTCGTGGGAGGACACTTACTGTTCAATCCTCAGGATAAACATCTGGAAGGACCCCAAACAAGGACCCCAAGCCAAGATGGTGAGTCACCAGGTTCCCACCCCAATGCCCTCTACCACCCCCAAAGGCCAGCCCTGGGCAGCCACGGAGGGAGAGGGATGTGGGTGCTTTCAGAATCTCATCTCTCGAGTGTGGGCAGTGGGGCCCCTTCACTCCTCCACCTCGTGTCAGCCGCCACCAGGAGGAACACACAGGCCTTAATTGATCGGGCAGGGCAGTAGCCTTGAGAACTGGCCGTGTGCAGATATTGACTTGGGAGGAGCCGCACCATGCCGGCCTCACGGCTCGCAGCGGCTGAACATCAGAACTATTAACCTCTGACCCGAGCCCCTGGCGCCGCAGCCCAGCACCAGTAATTAGGAAGTCAATCGGAATCGCCTGTCTCGCTTACACCCGCGTGTCAATCAATAGTTGCAGTGACAGGTTCATTAGGCCTGGGCCATGCAAGCCCAGCTTGGAACAACCTCATAAAATACAGCCCCCCCAACCCCCACCCCGAGTCAGGGCCGAGAGGATCTGCCGAAGGACTGGAGTGGATGACAATATGTATTGATTAGGGCTCCGGCAATTTATGAAGTGTTACTTGTTGGCCAACCTTTCTGACTCAGTGCTAAATTTTCCCAAGTAGTTGCAAGATGAGGCCAAATATTACCCTTAAAAAAAAAATCCTGTATGTGTGAAGGGGTAGGGGATGAACCGCAAAGTCTGGGGTCTGACAGGGCTTTTTTTTTTTAACCTTCAGTACTCTTCACAAATAATCTACTGAGGTAAAACTTCATAGTTACTTAAGGCTGCAGTGGTGTCATTGTCACCGTGACCATCAGACTTTGAAAGAAGACATCCATCCGGAGAAGGAAGAAATATGATTTGACGTGTGATTAGACCAGCGTCTATCTTCAGAGGGAAAGGGTGATTTAGGCATTCATTTCTTCCTGGGGTTTGGAATGCCTCGGCTGGGTTGTTCCGGGGGTGTGTGTGGCGGGCGGTGGAGGGGGGAGGGCAGCTGACACCTGGGTTTTCAGAGCTAATTTAAGAGTGCCATGGAGGGGGTGCACGCACAGGCTCCCTGCCCAGCCTTCCTCATCCTGCCAGGTGGCACTGCGGTGCCCATTTGCTAGAATCCTCGCCTGCCTCCGAGGCTGCAAGGAAACCGGGCAGGGCTTCTACGCCTCAGTCTGGGTGCTAGCCTTGGACGGAGCACAAGCCCGGGCCCCGTGCTCATGGCAACCTCACACTTGCAAGTCACCTCACAGCTCTGGGCACCAGGCCCGTGGAACGTGCCCTCTGCCCCACTGTGTGCCTCTCTCTGCCTTCGTTCATCAGCACGCACAGCTCAACGTGCTCATTGCCGTGGCACCAGAGGCTGTTGGTTATTTAATACAACATCCGTCACTCATGGTCTACCCCAAGGGTAGCCCCCATTTGGGCTCTCCCCAAAAAAGGGCTGGACCCTAACAGAGACCCTGCAGTCCGTGCAGCCAACAGGGCTGAATTCAGCCTCTGGGTGGTCACGCAGGATCTATCACCTGGAGCAAGAGCCTCACCTCACCATGTTTAGTTTCTTTGACTATAAAATGCGCTTTGCCACGAAGAGACAGTACGGTGTGGGGGGGCCTTGTCTTGCATACTGCTGACCCAGGCTTGATCCCGAGCACCACATATGGCCCTGGAGCATCACCAGGAGTAATGCTGAGTGCAGAGTCAGGAATAAGCCCTAAGCACTGCAGGGGCGGGGGAGCCCAATAAAACACCCCCTCTAAAAAAGCCACAGTTTTCATCCAATAAGGTTACTGCCAGTTTCAGATAAAATGAATAGAAGAGAGTCAGGAGATAGATAAGGGATCAGAGCACATGCCTCACATGAGCCAGAACCCAGTTTGACCCCCGACACTGCATGTTGCCCCTACCCCACCACTGCTGGGTGTGGCCCTGGTAGCCCCCACACCATTGAACCATCCAACTCAGCTGCCACATATCACTGGGAGCAGAACCCCAAAGGAATGGAACAAAAACATTTTTTTTCTGGTAAAATATTGAATATATGTAAAAAAAGAAGTTTGTAGAGAAGGCATTCGCATGTCCATGCCCTCTCCAGGGACAGGGGAGTTTCTCAATGGTTATCTGTAATCTGAGATTTTCTTCCGTAATATTTCACGACAGGCCCAGATTAATCAATAGCCACTTATTGACCTTTGTGAGATTCTATGTTTGATCTCTACTGCTCTGCCCTCTGGTTTCAGTTACAGGAACTCGGCGACAAGGGGGAAAAGAAAAATATTGTTTTTCCCTCACTGAGTTTCAAGGCTCCTATCTATATAGACAATCAATTCCTTAAACAGGGATTTACTTTTCCTGTAAGTTCCAAGAACAAGAATCTGGTTTATTTGTCCCCAAACCCTGTCCTGTCCTCTGCCCACTCTGGACTTTGCTTAAGTTCTTCTCTGAGTTGTTTTCTTTTCAAGAATTTGATACTGAGAGAGAGAGAGAGAGAGAGAGAGAGAGAGAGAGAGAGAGAGAGAAAGAGAGAGAGAGAGAGAGAATGTCTGCCATAGAAGCAGGTGTGTGGGAGTCGGGGATGGGCAGGAAACTGGGGACATTGGTGGTGGGAAACATACACTGGTGGAGGGATGGGTGTTGGAACATTACATGACTGAAGCCCAGTCACGAACAACTTTGCAATTGTGTATCTCACAATGATTCAATAAAAAAAAAAAAGAACTGGGTGCCATGTTCTTGGATATCATCCTTATCTCTCTCACAAGCAGACATGGAAGTTGGTTTCCAAGTCATTGAAAAAACAAAACTAAACAAATCCAGTAAATAAAACCCAGCAATGAGTGGGGCCTGTCCGTGTCTGAGCTGTTCAGTAGGGCTGGGCCAGCCTTTTGCTTCCTGAGTGTTTTTTTCATCTTGGGCCTGTAAAGACTCATGATCTCAGCTCATAGATATGAACCCCCTCGCCTACCCCACACTCGGGATGTCCAGACTGAGTCTAGAGTCAGGGTAGGTTGGAATTAGATCTAGGACTGGGGATTCTCAATTCCTTCTGCATCCTTCTGTCCGATTTACTACTCAGACATGAGTTCCTAGGAGCCCCACTTCTGGAAAGAAAGGACTTCTGTTTCCTTGAAACTCTTCTGGACCCCTAACTATGAGCCTAAAAAAGGGACATACTGCTTAAATGATTTCATTGTGCTTACTTACTTAAAGGGTTGTATTTTTTTTCTTTTTGGGTCCCACCCGGGGATGCACGGGGTTTACTCCTGGCTCTACCCTCAGGAATTACTCCTGGCAGTGCTCAGGGGACCATATGGGATGCTGGGAATCAAACCCAGGTCAGCCACATGCAAGGCAAACACCCTACCCACTGTGCTATTGCTCCAGTCCCATGGGTTTTTTTGTGTGTTTTTGTTTGTTTGTTTGTTTAAGTAGCACAGCAGGCTTGTGAAGATTGGTTTTGCCTATAGGTGAAACTTGCTTTCTTGGATCTCTAGTTGTTGATTGGTTTCTGGAGCTGGGCCCACTAGGGATCTGTTGGGTGAATGGCAGGGGGGGATCCATCACCATCACAGGGGCTCTAAGGATTTGCCTCTTGGTTTCCAAAACTGCTTCTAAATGCTGAGCCTGGTCTTAGAGGCCTCTTGTTTCTTGTTCCTTGGCTAAGTAGATCATTGACAAATCAGAGATCAAAGCCACTCTGCCAGGGATGCACCAGCCTGTCCCAAGCTTCTCCCATCTGCTTGGTCACAAGGGGCTGTGCTCCACCATCTCTCCTCAAGGGATCCATCCCTCGCCTGTCCCAGTGGAAGGAGCTTGTACTAGGGAAAGCAGTGGGGATGGAAATATCTCCCTTGTTCTCTCTGAGCCAGTGCTGGACTATTCAGAGTCGCTCTGTGACCTCACACCCTCCTATCAGTGACCCTCGAAAGTATGTAGGGGGCCCAGTGTCAGTCTCAGAGACAGGTCAGTGGGAACTTAGTGCCCAGAAGAGCAGCAGAAGAGCTTTCCAGGATTGTGAAGCAAGCTTGCTTTTATCAACCCCCGACTTTCCCTGTCCCCAGTGCCTTAGTATTTCTTAAATTTTTACTTGGTTCATACCTGGCAATGCGTGTGGCATACTCTGCACTCAGAGATTCCTCCTGATGGGGATCAGAGGACCATATGGGGTGTCTCAGATTAAGCCCAGGTTCACCTTGTGCAAAGCAAGCACCTTAGACCCTGTATTCCTCTCTCCAGCCTTCCTGTGCCTTAGTTTTAACTTCTGTAAATTGGAACCAGATTATCTGCAAGCATCCCAGTCTCCAAAGATAGAAAACTTGGGGGAAAACATAGAAACATGATTCCAGGCACTATCAATTACTTTAATGTTTGGGTTTATATGTCCTGATAATACTTTGAGCACACACCAAAAAATCTTATTATCTTATTCATCACTACATCTGGCAGCCTGTGTGAAGGCTAGACAGGGCAGACACGACTATGTAGCCATCTTTAGTTAAAGAGAAAGAAGAGGTACATGGAGCTTTTGATTTTTTTCCCCCGGGTCATAAAATTTGTACAGCAGAGATCCAGAATTTCTCAGTCACCCTTGCTGCTTACAATGGCTTTGTTTTCTCATGAGTCAGGTGTAATTTGGAAGCTATGATGTGAGACACCTTGGAAAATCCCCCCTGAGCCCCAATGGAGCATTATCCTTCAGGGTCTACAAGGTGCCAGATGTAAGGTGTGTGTGTGTGTGTGTGTGTGTGTGTGTGTGTGTGTGTGTTATAGCTGTGATCCTCTAAGCCTGGAATTTTCGCTGGTATGCCTCTGCTTAGGGTCACTGAGCACAGTCCACTGAGAAACCCCACCACTAACGGACATACAGATCATCTGGCAGGGTCCACTGGCTAGCTGGGAGATACCAGTTTCTCCTCCTATAAGTCCCGGACACACCAGGTGAGTGTTTAGAGCATGCCGACTTGCAGGAAGGCCCACAGAGACGGTATCCCTCTCCCAGAGAGAGCCACCAGCCAATAACCACTTGCTCTGCACCTGTGCCTGTTGCAATCATTTTTATCATTTTGCCACGCTTCATTGACCGATGGATTTTTTTCCCCAGCTTTGCCCTTTTTTTTATTACTATTATTTTTATCTTCATCATTACCGCCGTGTGTCTCTGATGGCATTTAGATATGAACCGCCTATGAACCTTCGAGCCCGATTGTGCCATGACAAAAATATCATCGTTTACATTCTGTGCCAAAGTATTATATAAAAACACATCAACAAAAAGGAAATTCAGGAAGCTGAGAGTAAAGATATATAGTCAGCAAAGTATATAACTTCTGGCATATTACTGCTTAATCCTAACATAATTATTCTCATCCTTTTATTTGATTAACTTCTAATGGTTCCTCTTGGTGTTAAAGGTCCCACTCTGATCATTTGATTTTAGTGTCTGCTATAATTACCGATAATGTTCTTTGCAAGACAATTTAATGATAACCGCATAATGGCCTATATGAAGAAAGCTGCAGGGTTTCAAAGCTTTTGAGTAATATAAAATACATTAGACTAACACAAGCTATCAACATGACAAGGAATGTTTGATTTACACTCAGGACTAGGTTATAGCATCGTGGAACTTTTCTCCCCCCTTTTCCTTTTCCTTTCTCTTCTTTCTATTTTTTGCAGCCATTTACAAGAAATGACAGAACAGTTGGACAATCTGCAACTTGCTGACTGCAAAAAAAGAAAAAAAATGTATAACAAAGTTTGGAGTGGCTCAGAGGCTGAGGCACCTTTCAGGAGAGGCAACTGGGTAGGGCCATGCGCTATAGGCCCGTCCCTGGGGAGAGGAACTAAACTTGCCTCCTCCGGAAAAGAAAATAATCTCTTTGCTCTCATCCTATATAACTATTTGCTTCCCTCTCCTCTTTAGATAGCCAAAATTTCAATCAGTTGCTATTTGGGGGGGAGGTACGCAAATAAGATTCTCTGATAATGAGAGAATCACTAGATTCTCTCATTACTCAATCTCTTCTTTTTTCCAAACCAAGTCAATGACTAGACAAATAAAAATGGAAACTTAAACTTAAACTCATTATTGTCTCAATCCACTGGCCAGTAGGGTGGACACAACCTTCGCCTGCCCTGTTTCAGCATTTGGTAGGTGGGAGCCTGGCATGTGGGCCTGTTCTGTGTGAAATATGTAATCACTTGGCACTCTGGCAAATGTAGCATAATTGATGGTGTGAGTGGATGGAGAAAATTTCCTGTCAGGGAAAAAAAAAGGTTAACCGTGGACATATTACAGCAGGGCCTCTGATTCCAGGATAATGGCATTTGGACAAAAGTAGGGCCCCATCCTTTTTATAGCACTTTATGCCCCATTAGTATTATTGCAAGTCCCAGGACCTGCCTGTTCAGGCACTTAATCAAAAGCAATGGGTTGAAAATCATGTTCCAGCTCTCCTCATATTTGATTCATTCCTTCTAGATAGGAAGAAGTAAAAAACACATTACTAGCATTAAAACAGCACATGCATTATGTGCTAAGCAGTTGAGAAGGCTATCACTGAGCTTCATCCCTTTGGGTACTTGGATGGACAAGTACTTTCCTAGTCATCCATTCGGTGGACGGAGGCAGCCATATTTCATAGTGTTTTTTTCTTCCTTTCCCCTGACAGACAATCTGTTAGTTTTCCACAGATCTCTCTTTTAAAGACACATTCATGTCACTTATTTTAATTGCAGGCTCCAGGCAGCAGAGCCTAGAATGTGTATTCTCACACACACACACACACACACACACACACACACACACACACACACACACACACAACTGGAAACCCACTACTTGGATGTAGCTCCTCTGAGAGGCAAATCTAATAATAGGAGAGGAACATTTCTTAGGGGAAGAATTAATTTATACACTTAATTACTCGGGATCCACTTCAAGCTCTCTGCCTTAACGCTCTTTCTTTTGGAGAGAGCTTTTAACTAAACGACGAGTGTTCAGGCTGACCCTGAGGAGAACTTCCTCATTTAGAGAGGGGGGTGGGTGCCCGTGCCTTGTGCCGCTCTGTCCCCTCCATGGCACACTCCTTGTCTCACCCCTTCACCCCCATGCCAGGAGATTTGGGCACTCATGGCTCTAAGGCCTTGGGTGTTGACTGGGTTTTGAGCGAGGGGCTTTGCTTCTATGAGCCACGTTGTTCACTCTCTGAAGCTTCTGAGTGGATTTGTGGCTGGATGGCTCCGTCCCAGCATTAGCTGTGAAAAGTGAAATCATTTTCTTCTAGTTATTGAGAAATGGAGCAGAGGCTAGGCCCCTCTTCTCTCAGAAAGCCTTTGTCTGAGGAATGGGTGTTTACTTTTGAGAGAATCCATGTCATTTGCCCATGTTTTCATAAAGGGTAGAGGGAGGAAATGGCCTACCCGTTGGGACAAAGTCACTGAGGTCATTGAATGAAGGAGTTATTTTCTGCTTCTGATGGCAACAGATAGTGGACCAGCAGAGGGAGTTTCATGGGGTCAGACAGCCTGGGCCGTTGGTCGAACAGGCTGGAGCCCTGCAGAGAAGATTCCCCCAGTCAGTGCTGACTGGGTATGGAGGGAGCAGCGCCACCTCCAAATGCAGCTGAAGCTGGCCTGCCACTGTCCAAACTGGGAGAATGAATAAAGGACGGGGTCCTGGAAATGTGGGTCAAGATAATAGACTGAGGGAGAGGGCTAGCAACTGTCACCCACATTCCCTGGTTCTAAACAGGCCCCATACGTGATCCTCCAAAATGAACTGGCACTGTGTCTCAATTAAGATTCTACTGTGTTCTACTGAGGAACCCATGAAATGACACCCTGATAACTGGAACAGGCGATGTGGAACCTCACCACAGCATGGCTCCAGGTCTACCCTTTTAGGAGTCCAGAGTCCCTTCCATGGAAATGAAGAGATCATGTTGTAGAACACAGCTTTTCCAGGGCCTTCTGTGTCACTGCACATCAATATGACGTCTATGTACTACAGAGATAATTATTTTTAAACCTCAAGAAAGTTTAGAAGAAAATTAAATTGACCATTTATCAAGCCTCAGGAGAGAGGGATGAAAATGATTTTTCTAAGCTTAGAAGCAATGCAGAAGCCCTCAGAGGAAAAGAGTGACAGATTTGACGTTATAGAAGAACAAACACTGCAGCACGTTGAAGGGAAAAAAAAATTAAGAGGCAAATAAGAGACTGGTAGAAATATTTATAGCAATCTGACAAAGGTTTGATAACTTTACTACTTACATGATAATATTAATTGATAAGAAAAACCCAAATCTAAATAATAAGCTAAAAACATAAGCATAAATTAAGACATAGAAGATGAAACTATTAAACAAGAAGCAATTGTTTGTCTCCACTAGAAGCAAAATAGGAAGGTTTTTCTTTTGAAGGGAGCATTTTTGTATATTAAATGAAAAAACTCAATGAGAATACTGGATTTTATAACATCAGCATGGAATTGTTTCTCTCAAATATTTTGGGCAATCTTACAAGTAGATAAAATTCTTTAAGAAGGGCACCCAGAGTTTTAAAACTGTTTATCCCATTGAACCTGAGAAATAGTCAGGGTTAAGGTGCTTGCCTTGTATGTGGACAGCCCCAGCTTATCCCCAGTACCTCAGAAGTGACTTATAAGAATAGCTGGGAGTAGTGCTAGAGAACCACCAGGTGTGTCCCCCTCCCCTGCAAGTATTTATCCCTTTGACCCAGGAATTCCACTTCTGGAACTCATGTGAGGAGAGGAACGACTCAAAAGACAAAATGCCAAGAGCTTATTGCTGTGTGGGTCAGAACAGAAATTCAAAACGACCCAACATTAAAAGAGAAGTGGCTGGTACTCAGTGTGACTCAGTGGATAAGATCCAGACTTACCACAGGTGAGGACTCCCTTTGTTCAAAGGGAACAATGGTGCACAGGATGGGCCATAAGCCATGATTTCCAAGATGGATGGGGAAAATTAGTACATAACAGTAATTTTATTTATTTATTTATTTATTTATTGCTTTTTGGGTCACACCCGGCGTTGCACAGGGGTTACTCCTGGCTCTGCACTCAGGAATTACCCCTGGTGGTGCTCAGGGGTCCATATGGGATGCTGGGAATCGAACCGGAGTTGGCTGCATGCAAGGCAAACTCCCTACCCGCTGTGCTATCGCTCCAGCCCCAACAGTAATTTTAAAAAGACATAAACACATTTCAAAAATAGCTACTAGAAAGAATAGTATTAGAAAACAATAGCCAAAAAAAAAACCCCAAACATCTGACCACACCAAGTAATAAAAGTCTGTAAACTCTGAAATGATGCTGGTGGGATGGTTGAACTTCGAAATAGTAAGGCCACTTTGAAAAATGATTAGAACAGTTTCTTCAGTTAACCAGCTTATCTGGAAATCCCTCTACTAATTATTTTCTTGAGAGAAATAAAAATATATATCTACCAAAACTTCATCCATTACTTATTCAGATCAGCTTTATTTCTAACATCAGAAAGTGTGGTCTGTCCATGAAGACCATTACTCAGCAATGAAGTGAAAGAGCGATTCTTAGATACATCAGGGATGAAT